>NC_142945.1:16135456-16155456 GCF_046866305.1 Octopus bimaculoides | reverse complement strand
AAATATATATATATATATATATATATATATATATATATATATATATATATATGTATATACATATATATATACACACATATATATATATATATATATATGTATGTATATACATATATATATACACACATATATATATATATATATATATATATATATATATATGTATGTATATACATATATATATACACACATATATATATATATATATATATATATATATGTATGTATATACATATATATATACACACATATATATATATATATATATATATATATATATATATGTATGTATATACATATATATATACACACATATATATATATATACATATATATATACACACATACACACACATATATATATATATATATAATATTGTATATTATATATTGCAATAATATACATTTGATATTACATGTGTGTGTGTGTGTGCGCGTGTGTGCATGTGTGCGTTATATATATATAAATGCATATGTGTATATGCGTGCGCACGCACGCACGCACACACACACACACACACACACACACAACAAACAGAACCAGCAGCACATCACCCCTTAGACCAAAGTAGCAGGGAGTGATGACAGAAGGATATTGATAGCCAACAGCATTGCTATCAGAGCAAGACAAATTTCTTCTTCAGCTGGTAGCAGCTGATATTTAAAAAAAAAATAAAAACATATAAAAAAAAATAGAAATAACAAATAAAAAGTGAAAGCAAAACAATAAAATAAAAAACAACAACAAAAAAATACTAACTGCACTAGTTTGATACTGCCACTGCATCTAGCTGCTGCACATTTGAAGTGCTACGAAACAATGCTTCTTATCTTTGGGCAGCACTGTGTTTAAAATACTTCAGTATTTCAAACACTGAGTGGAATTGAAATCAATGTAGTGAAGGCAATTGGTTCCACATAGAGTGTCATGTGAATATATATATATATGTACAAACAATTGCTTACAAGACAACATGTAGCCTACAACTTGTAAGGCATAGCTACAACTGCTGGTGTTTGTTGATGGTGTTTAGCCCCAGGCAAGTACTCATTTAGGAGACTTTTACAATCAGAAGCATTCTGCCAATGACCATCCTCTAACTTCGTTAGGTGCAGGCAAGTCTATGTCGTTAAGAAGCTCACTTTGCAAACTACAGCGGTTTCAGGTTCAGTGCCATTGCATGGCACCTTGAACGAGTGTTTTCTACTCTAGCTCCAAGGGATGACCAATACTCTATGAGTGAAATTGGTAAGCGGAAACTGTATGGAAACCTCTTTTATGACACGTAAAAAGCACCCACTACACTCTTGGAGTGGTTGGCATTAGGAAGGGCATCCAGCTGTAGAAACTCTGCCAAATCAGATTAGAGTCTGGTGTAGCCATCTGGCTCACCAGTCCCCAGTCAAATCGTCCAACCCATGCTAGCATGGAAAGCGGACGTTAAACGATGATGATGATGATGATGATGATATATATATATATATATATATATATATATATATATATATATATATATAAATCATCATCATCGTCATCATACACACACACACACACACACACACACATACACACACACACACTCATATCAGAGGCAGCTCCATGTCATCAGCATTAATCGGGCTCATCACAGATTTTGATAAAAACACATGTCTGCTCAAAGAATTTCACATTTTTCCCACTTCATTTCTAGCCCCAAATGGCTTATTCTTTATACCCAGCACTATGTCTTTCTCCATTTCTAAGTTGAAGGTAAAAGTAAAGCAACTGTGACCCTCCTCCTTTTTTGCATCTAGGATTACATTGTCTAATGTCATCATCATCATCATCACCATCAACATCATTATCATCATCATTTAGTGTCTGTTTTCCATGCTGGCATGGGTTGGACAGTTTGGCAGGAACTGGTAAGCCGGAGAGCTGCTCCAGCTTCCAGTCTGTTTTGGCTTGGTTTCTATGGCTGGGCGCCCTTGCTAATGCCAACCACTCCACAAAGTGCAGTGAGCGCCTTTTACATGTCCCTGGCATGGATGCCTTTTATGTATCACCAGAACAGGTCCTTTTTATGTATCACCAGCATTTCCATGACTACGACTTCACTTAGCTTGATGTGTCTTTTCAAGCATAATAAATCATCAAAGGTCGCTATCTTCCAAAGGTCTCTATCCATCAAAGGTCTCGATCCACCAAAGGTTTCAATCTGCCAATGGTCTCAATCTGCCAAAGGTTTCACTCCACCAAAAGTCTCGGTCAAAACAATGTATTCTTCCTTGACATGGTAAGGTGTGAAATGAGATGCTGCTGCTGGTATTGCTAGTGGAGCTGTGTAGAGGCAGGGGTGAGAAAAGGGGTTAATGATGGTCTGTTTACAGTTAGCTGTGGTTTTTCTTCAACTATTATTGTGATTCCACACCAGAGGACTGTCTATCAGTCATGAGAAAGAAACATTATTTGTTATGTCGGGTTGTCACAGTTGTGATAGTGTACAGTAGAGAGTATCTTGTGATATGTCAGACAGTACTACATATTAATTACAGAATGTTTATTTTCCTTCTTAATGTTAATGTCATATTTTGAAAAAATTAAAATTTATTTTATGGTTATTATTGATCATATTTTGAGCTGCATATATATGTGGCACCAAAATCTTTCAAGTGCTTAGGGATTCTATAAGTTTTAATCTGGCCTTGGCAGCAGCACCATCTCAAACAGGTGAGTAATACTCCATTATGTGTCTCACCTGAGCTTTGTGGTATCAATAACCATTGAGGGTTGGAGTATCTTCTGGCCCTGAAAAGAAAGGTCAGTTTTTGGTATGTAGTCTGAGCTATGTCTGATTGATTTCCAGCCCATGTTATCACAGATCAATCTGTGATAAGCATAACATGGTTCTCAAATGAGCATAGTGCTTTATCCTGAATTAGTGATGAATGAGTCACTGATAAATACAGCTACAGGTTTCTACACATAGAAAGTTCTTTTCCACAAAGCAGAGGCCTTGGCAAGATTATCTTGCAGAAGACCAGCCCATGTATGCAAATCTCTCTTCTCCTCTATGGTACCAATGCTTATCCAAAACAAAAGCCCAATGGCCAAGACCATGTGGCTAAGTGGTTAGGTTATTTTTACAGCTGGATGCCCCTCCAAATGTCAATCACTTCACAGTGTGGACTGGATGTTTTCTATGTGGTACCAGCATTGGCAGAGTCACCATGTAATTTGCAAGACAAGGCATGTGGCTAAGTGGTTAGGTTATTTGACTCATGATCATAAGGTTGTGAGTTCAATTCCTGTCAGTGCATTGTCTTTGAGCAAGTCACTTTATTTCATATTACTCCAGTTCACTCAGCTGGCAGAAACATGTAGTTCCTGTATTTCAAAGGGCCAACCTAATCACACTCTGTTTCACACTGAATCTCTCTGAGAACTACATTAAGGGTACACATGTCTGTGAAGTGCTCAACCACTTGCACATTGATTTCATGAGCAGGCTGTTCCGTTGATCAGATCAACCGGAACCCTCACCATCATAATTGATGAAGTGCCATACCAGTTGTATTACTGTAAAAGATTGATTGAAATGCCTAAAATCTTTGTTACCTCTCTTTTTACAAATAAATGAAACATTTTTGAGACAGTATAAGAAATCATTACAGCAAAAACAAGAAGTTAAAAAAAGAGAAAAACAAATATATTTTTTTTTTTAAATCAATTTTAACAATTACTGTGCAGAAGTTATTCTGATAATGGGAGCATAGAGAAGAATTTGATGTGGTTGTTTTTTTGTTTTTAAATTTTTTTGTGTGGGGCGGAGGTAGACAGTAAGGAAACATGTTTGTATGTCAGTGTAGAAGGGAGTAGAGGGTACGAGACAAAGGAGGTGTATTTTATTTATTATTATTATTATTATTATTATTATTATTATCATCATCATTATTATTATTATTATTATTATTATTATTATCATCATCATCATTATTATTATTATTATTGTTATTATTACTTTTATTTATTTTTGCATTTTTGTTTTGCTTTCAAATGTATTTTCTCTTCCTCCTCCTCTGCCTCGTCCCCTTCCTCTTCCACTGTTTATTTGTTTCCATCTTATGCACATGACCAACCACCGACATTCCCTCCTCCCACGCCCACAATAACACAACCCCCTTCCGCCCTTCCTCTTCATGTTCTCCCTTCCACCCTTCTTCTTCTCTCTCTCTCTCTCTCTCTCTGTTACTTCCACTCCCCCACTGACCACCCCTTCCCCTCCAGCAGCCCAATGATTGCAGGACATCATCACATCTGTTATTGATTTTCTGCTTGGATCATTTCATCAAAAAAAAAAAATAATAATAATAATAATAATAATAATAGCAGTAATAAAATAAAATAGAAATTAAAAAAAAAAAGAAGAAATCAAATAGAAGATAAATAAATGACAAAATAAACTAAATAAAAAAAAAACATGACCGACATAACAACAACAACTATGGAAGATATTAAAAAAAAACACCTTATCTAATGTCATTAACCTGAGTGTTATTGCAATTTATCATCATCATCATCATCATCATCATCATCATCTAGTGATTATCATTAACATTGCTACTTCCATAACTATCACAATCACCGTTATCATTGACATCATCATCGTCATCACCACCACTACTACCACCAACGCCATCATCATCATCATCATCATCATCATCATCACCACCATTATAAAATCATCATCGTCACTGTCATCATCATCATCGTCATCATTATCATCACAACCACCACCATCATCATCGTTATCAACAGCATCAGCAGCAATATTTCCATCTTCACTACTGCTCATTGCCACTGGCTCCAATATCTACCATCATCATCATCATCATCATCCACTAACACTGTCATTGTCTCTTCATCATCACCGCTATTACTACCGTCATTACAACAACCACCACATCACGTCACCGCCACCACAAAAACATCAACACCAACACCAGCATCACGTCACTAGCACCACACAGCCCTCATCATTTTTTGTAATCCTCATCATCACCACCAGCGTCCTTGTGATTATCAGAACCAGCATCATCATAATCATGATCATCATCATCATCATTTAACATTTATTTTCCATGCTGGCATGGGTTTGATGGTCTGACAGGATCATATGAGCTCCAGGGCTGCCCCAATGTGAACTTGGGATGGTTTCTATGGCTGGATGCTCTTCCTAGCACCAACCATCTTGCAATAAAAAGTAAGGTAAAGTTACCTTCTCAAGTCCCCACCTGGATGGGACACCAGTCCATTGCAGGATTACTCATTTTTGCCATCTGAGTGGACTGGAGCAATTTGAGATGAAGTGTTTTGCTCAAGAATACAAAGCATCATCCAGTCCAGGAATCGAAACCACAATCTTACCATCATGAATCCAACACCCTAACCACTAAGCCACGTGCCTCCACCATCTTACAGTGTGTACAGGGTGTTTTGTTTTTTCATGCTACGAGCACTAGTGAGGTTACCTAATAACTTGCAAGATGAGTAAAGAACAGGACATAGACCATAGTAATACAAATAAGTACTGATGTAGTCATATAAACTTGTTATCAGTTCAAATATGTTTGAGAAATATTTGAATCTGTAAGAAGGTCATTCACTGAATTTTGTCATAGAGAAATAGTCTCATAGTAGTTAAAAAGGCATAAACAAACCATGGTCAGGTTTTACAGCCACATCATCCAAACCAACCGGGTGAAACCAGGCTTAGCTGCTGGTAGATATATATATATAGATATATATATGAATTTAGTAAATGGAGTAAAACGCATATGTTAAATGAATTCTTTTATTTCCAATATATGTTTCAAAGATTACAAATTGTACCTTCCAAAGGAATAGGTGATGTTGATAAGGATGTAATCTTCTCTTCAAGGAAATACATTGGAACCAGCTTAACCGCGAGACATTTTAACCGAATGTGATAACTGTGGTTAGAGAAGATTGCTACGTAACTTATTTCTACCCTGGTATTTATTAACCAATTTATTTTGTCGGAGTTAATTATTAACTTAGAGAAAATAAATAAATATAATAAAATATATATATATATATATATATATATATATATATATATATTCATCTAATTCGTACTTGCATTAAAAAAAAACAGATGTAAAAACAGATAAAAATATGTGATCTGAATGAAATCTGGCAGTTATTTCTAGTAGATCAAAGTACCACATAGAGGCTTCCTTGATGGTTCAAGTGTATTCATTTGTGTTAGTTATGTGGATGGATGGATGGATGTGGGTGGATCAAAGTGAATGAATGAACAGGTGAGTTGAGAGTTGGACAAATGGATGTAGGTGGATGAATGGATGGATGGATGGATGGATGATAGGTGAAGAGATGGTCGGATGGATGGGTGGATAGATTGATGGGTAAGCTGTGGAATGGATGGGGCAGACGGAAGGATGGGTTAGGTGCAAAAGTGGAACGAGTGGGATTGACAGATGGATATAGGTGAGTGGGTGGATAGCTGGGAGGGTAGATAAATTGATGGATTGGTAAATAGATGGGTATTTGAATAGATAGATAGATGGGTGGATAGATGAATGGATGGACTGGTAGAGGAATGGATGACAAGACGTAGGTGGGTGGATGGCTGGCTGGTGGGAGGGAAAGTGAACTGATAGATAAGTAAATGGGTGGGTAGGTAAATAAACAGTTGGATGGATGGACAGTTATGTAGATGGATAGATTCTTTATCTTTTATATATATATATATATACAAAAATAAGAGGAATGACCAGCAAAAGTTCTTCGTGATTAGATGATTCGACATCTATTTCTAGCATATAGGAGTCCACTTTTGCTGGTCATTCCTCTTATTTTTGTATGTAATATAATTTTAATCTTCGGATTTTTTTAATATGCTAGACCACTGGTTTTAATTGATTAATATCAATTTCTACCCTTATTAATAAATTTTATATACATCATCATCGTTTAACGTCCACTTTCCATGCTAGCATGGGTTGGACGATTTGACAGAGGACTGGTGAAACCAGATGGCACCAGGCTCATATATATATATATATATATATATATATATATGTGTGTGTACATTTTTTATATATATGCATGCTGATATATGACCTACGTTGGACTCCTCATTCACATAATCACCGAACCTGGAGCTTAACTATAGAGAAAATATGAAATAGAGAGTGAAGTGGAGGAATGAAAACAGACGTGAGATATGCAGGAAACTCATAAGTATACCGTTCTGCTTAAATAATGGAACTGCAGATGCAATATCCCTGCATATCTCATGTCTGTTTTCATTCCTCCACTTCACTCTCTATTTCATATCTTCTCTAGAATAACTATTGCTTAACCATTTTCTCACACCATCTCCGATGAAGGGATATATAAAATATCCTGGAAACAGCTGTAAGACCCTTCTCTTTATAAATGTTCTGAAATCTTTCACAGCCTTGGATTTTTATTTCATTCTGTTAATTTTATATATATATATATATATATATATATATATATATACACATATATATGTCTTGCAAACAACTCGCACATGCAAGTGCTACCAGTCGAGAACTCCGCATACCGGAAGCCAGCAAGTGTATGGGGTCATCAGGAGAGAATGCACGCTGTTTCTGGGCCTACCTCTAAAAAAAACGGTGCGCATTCTCTCCTGATGACCCCATACACTTGCTGGTTTCCGGTATGCGGAGTTCTCGACTGGTAACACTTCCATGTGCGAGTTGTTTGCAAGACACACACACATATATATATATATATATATATATATATAGAGAGAGAGAGAGAGAGAGATAACCTTTTTAGCTCAGTGTGTCAAAATTTTTATTTCTTCCTTCAAGTGTCACATGTACAAGTATACTTGTGACACTTAAATAACAGGTTTATTAAAGAAATTAAAATTTCAACACACTGAGCTAAAAAATGTTTGCTAATACAGCTTTAGGCAAAAGACAGTTTCCAATAGAAACAACAGCTTGACTATTGAATGAACATTTAGTTGACTCATAGAATGCCTGATAAGTGTCAAGCTACTGTTTGATCAAATGAAATGTCTATTTGATATTGACATAATGATTAACTGATACTTATCATTTAGATAGTGAATTGATAGATTCATGAGAACATCAGGTAGAATGTTCCACTGTACCTGTTGAAACTCACTGCATTTTCAGTTCAAATCACACCAAGGTGGATTTGCCAATTTTGCCTGTTATCTTTTCTCGGCGTCAGAGGTCAATAAAAATAACTACCAATCTAAGGCAGTGGATTGGCAGAATTGTTAGAGTATCTGATGAATTTATCATCATCATCATCATTGTTTAATATCCACCTTCCCTGCTGGCATGGGTAGGATGGTTTGACAGGAGCCAGCTAGGTAGAAGACTACCCTTTGTTTGGCATGTTTTTTACAGCAGGATGCCCTTCCTAATATCAACTGCCCTGTAGAGTGGACTGAGTGATTTTTATGTGGCACCAGTACAGGCGAGGTCAGTTTTGGCATAGTTTTTATGTGGCACCAAGTAACTTGCAAGACAAGGAATTTTGAGAGGGGTGGGAGTATTGGAGGAGGTGATCTTGTATCAGATGATGAAAGGTTAGAGTGTGACAGAGAGACAGAGAGGTAATTGTTCCAGCTCTTTGCTTTCTGGTGATAACATCTGACAATGGCTGTGCTGTATGAAACTTACTTTCCATTCTGACATAATCAGTGACACAGAGGGGGAAGACTTGCATGCATAGATAGTTGCAAGGTTTCCATATACAAAAAAAAAAAAAAAAACTTGCCCAAGCTTGTGACTTAAAGAGGAACTTTTCAGGTTCAGAAATATATGGTCAGTCATAACCACATAACCAAACGAAGTCTAAATCCTTGTCAACAGCAGCATGTTTTTCAATCCTAGGTCTGCTTGATCAGAGCTGACCTGGGGTTAAACATTTTTGTAAATATTTTTTTCTTTATGAATTTCAGTTAATGCAAGTCATGGAATGTTTTTCACTTGTTAATTTCCCATCTATGGTCACAAGTCCTATAGATGATTGCAGTGTCAGTCAAACTGACAGCTTTCCCAGACTAAGCTTCATAAAAGTAATTTCTTCAGCAAAGTAGGAAGAAATCCAAAGACAAAGTATTTTATGTCTTGCATTCCATTCTCTATTACCATCTTGCATCCCAATGATAGTGGCATTTCTGCTCTTTTCAGGGTTTGGGGATTTCACAGTGACCGTAGCAAGGTAGCTGAAGGGTGTGATGCCTTGCCAAAGGACAACTTGTGATTTTGTCCAGGATTACTTATTGAATATTCACAACCTGTATATCTACAGGTCATTCCTCTATCTGTAAACTGGGGACCCAATGGATTGGAATTATCATTACCACACTATTAAGTGAACGTCACTTTCAGTTTAAGAACAGTTATATCTATCAGCTGACAGTCTTTCAATTTACAAACGTTTAACGATGGACAATAAGTGAAATAAACTGGAAAGGAAGTGCAATGAATGAAAGTGAAACAAAGTTGTGTAATCGTTTGTAATCAATCATCATTGACGAGAGATCGAAATGAATTTTTGTTTTGTTTTTACTTTTCCTGCTGTAAAACTCAAAGTTTGCATTTATGTTACGCAAAGTGCAGCTCCAATTTGAAGCCCGATTTCTTGTTCACTGGCCAGTTTTCAACTGAGTCACGAACTTCAGCTTCAAATGTGCTTTTTATATGTTATGAGGAGTCAGCCAATTAAGACCGTCTGTCACTCCTCCAGTTGGCACATAAATCAATGGTGTCCACTGCCAAAGCATTGTTATACAAAAACAAAACAAAAAACAACACTGGATTTTACAATTATCATTTTCTTACATCAAGTACATTCCTGTTTCATTTTATGGTCGATTATTAACCGTTATGACTCTCTTCCACTTTCTCTTGTTGCCCTTCCGTTTGGTTTGTTTCATTTAATTATCCGCCATTATATGTTCATAATGCAAAAGATCACTAGTTAGACTTTCTGATAGCAAGGAATATATTTGCTATAACACCATTTCTTTTACAAACCTTCTCTTCCCCTAATAACAGAAATTTACTAGTTACGATATATTTTAATGTAGTTACAGGTATACTCCAGACCACGGGGTAATCTTTAGATTACAGGTACAATTGTTACAAATTATTTGACACACGTTAAAACAACCGACATGGGTAACCTTTCTCAAGAACCATTATTAAAGAAAAAAAAAAAAACTAATCTCTCATTAGGTGTGCCGTTCAGAACACCCTGCGGTCAACAATCTTTTGATATTAGTAGATGACATCATTGACCTTTTTCAGCCTAGCTTTTCTACATCATGAGGGAACGTTGTGCAGGTAAATGACATCATCATCATCGTTTAACGTCCGCTTTCCATGCTAATATGGGTTGGACGATTTGACTGAGGACTGGCAAGCCAGAAGGCTGCACCAGGCTCCAATCTGATCTGGCAGAGTTTCTACAGCTGGATGCCCTTCCTAACGCCAACCGTTTTCTAATATCAACATGTGTGTGTGTATATATATATATATATATATATATATATATATATATATAGGAAAATGAAAAAAAGCCAGAATGCTGAACTGGAAGCATAATTTAATAAAGATTTTTTCTAACCGAAGGAGAATGATTTGCTTCATCGCAATGAAAACCGGTTAGAAAAAATCTTTATTAAATTATGCTTCCAGTTCAGCATTCTGGCTTTTTTTCATTTTCCTATTATTTCTCCACGTGCGGTTAACACAACCCCACTATTTACTGACTTATATATATATATATATAGGTGATGATATATATATAATATATACAGGGTGTTCAGAAAGTCTCTCCACAGTAACTATTTTATTGCAAAATAAATAAGATGGTATAAGACTACAAAAGAATATATTAGACTTTACAAGACTTTAAAAAACTTTATAATAGGTATTGAAAGTGTTGTCCTTCATTTTCAATACATAAGTTGACTCTTCTTACAGCCGTTTCAATTAATACTCAATAATTTAATTACAATTTGTACGTTAAATTTGCATTCATGGGACATGAGCATAATTTCATCAGATAAAAAAGATGTACCTTGAAATGTTATACGTGGACATATCCATTTTATCAGACTAAATTTAGTCTGCTGAAATGAATTGACAGGTCCACATCTCAAGGTACATCTTTTTTATCTGATGAAATCATGCTCATGTCACATGAATGCAAATTTAATGTACAAAATTGTAATTAAATTATTGAGCATTAATTGAAACGGCTGTAAGAAGCGAAGATGACCAACTTGTTAATAATAAATGATTGTTAACTTCCTTATCTCCATTTTCTTTTCTTCTTTTAACTGGATATAAACTATATGCTTAATATATACCTATTGTTTTAAGGGAATTTCATTCCCAACAATACTAGGCATTGAACTAGCATTTCTTTGGATGCAACCACCCCTTCACAAGGTTAACATATCCTCTAATTAAATTATATATACATATATGTATGTGTGTGTACTATGCTTCACTCGTTTCCGTCGTTAGACTATATTGTGTCACATATATATGACAATGCATGAATAACACGATGTGTATATGAAGAAGAACGAATAAGTGTGTATGAGAGAACGTGTATGTATAAGATGGTTATGTCACATACATATATAAATGTGACAAGATGGGCACAATCAGGGTAAGTAAGAAGTTATTTGTGAGACAGATGATGCGTGCATGGTACGAAATGTAAGCCGTTGAACCAACTGCAAGTCAATTCTGATCGATCAGACCTAAGATCAAAGAAGGTCATTCCAACTGTGTCCATCCAGCTTATTAGACGTACGCATGATTGATATTTTCAAATGTGTCCTTCTGTTTAGGATAATAGAGTGTGGTTTGAGTGGGGACCTGGCTGCTGTTCTTGGCAGCTAGAGCAAACTCCATATAGTGGCTAACTCCTGAAGAGTAATATGAATCTAAAAGAATATGTGGGACGTGAATGTATTTGTGTGTGTGTGTGTGTGTGACATGATGTCTGTATGAAAACTAGTAAATGTGTATGTGATGGGGAGTACTTAATAGATTAAAGGTTTCTGTATGTGTGTGTGTAACGATGCATGTTTCAAGGAAAACAAAGTGTATCTATATGTATCTGAATGTACGTATGTGTGACGTGATGCGTGTGTGAAAATGGATGAATAAACGCATGGATGTTTAAAAAAAATTTTTAAGCGCCTGTACGCGTATGTGTATATACGTGTGTGTGGTGGGGGGAGGACTACGTGTGCGTGTGTAGAAAGAAGCAGAATGACTCGAGAGACACATTCTACATGCCAGAATAGATTACAAACGATGGTTTTTATATCCAGGTGAAAAATTGCCGTCTGTTACTCTCAACCTTTGTGTGTGTGTGTGAATTTTAAAAAGACACCCAATCTTAATAGACCGACACTAAAAACCGAAACGAAACTCCAACAAAAATCACAACCAAACTAGAGAACAGAACAATATTACCACTGTTATTATTGTTATTGATGACGTTCACGATGGCGTTGAAGATTATACTGTTGCAGTTATTCTTGTCGTTATCAATCTTTGTCCAAATAGCGATGGCAGCATGTATTACAATCACCATAGCAACATCTTCCCTTCAATCCCCCTCCAGCGTGTATGTAGTTTGTAAATGTGTGTGTGTGTCTGTGCATGCGTATCTTTATTTTATTTTTTTTTTACACAGCCTATTGAAGATTCAATGAAATTGTGTCTCTTATAATCAGTTTTTTATTTTGTTTTTGTTTTACTTTTTATTTTATTTTTTCCGCACCAAAAGAGTGGTATATAAAAACGTTTCAACACCCAACGATCTTTTACCCTCTTCCTTTGTAATTTAGAATCTCCCACGCATCTGTAAAACTTTGTATTTCTGATAATTTTGTCGTCTCAATCTCATTACCATTTAGCTTGGTATGGTTCTATTTGACTTTTCTCTGAACTTCCATGAAATCGTCGAGCTGCCGCTGAAACATACTGTTTCCTAGTTTCTTCATCTTTCACAAAAGAATACTAGCCTCCGCAAATGATTCGCCTTTCTATTCCTTGACATTGCACGTCCATCTTTTCCGATAGCTGTCATCTCTTTTGCTCCTCCACGCTTACTTGAAGAAAAATCTTTGTTAGGCCACAGGGTTTTCTTAGCCATACTTTTATATCAAATTTGTTCACGGGAGTTAGAGCGATGTGTCGCTGGATGGCCACGTGGACCTGCCTAAGATGTGATGACATCTCATTTTCAATGACCGTATCTTTTCCTATATTTCCGCAATGAGATTATGAGATTCCATGTCTCGCGTACATAAAGATGAATGTCGTTACTAAAGCACGTAGGAGTCTGATTTTACTCTTCGTGCTGATGGTTCTATCTCTTTATATTAACTCGAGTTTGACTACCGCAATTATTCATTGTTTATGTGGTTCTTGCAAGAATTTCTGATCTTGATCCTTTGTCATTAATAATTGCCTTCAGGTATTTGAACGATGCTTTTGAAGACCAGCTGAGCACATCGCAAATGTCAAATTTGCTGACGACTTCGACGGATTGATAGGAAAGGCGAACGAATTACTTGAATTATTCAGCCATCTTGATGGAGTCTCTAACAAATTTTGGATGGAAATTATTAACATTTAGTTCTCGTTTAAGAAACTGCTGCAGATGAAACGAAACCGACGCCTTTTGGTCGAAAATGTTTGAACAGTTTGTTATAAGTAAAGCATTCACTATCTTGCTGTACAGAGATCTGACGTTTTATGACATAAATATGTTTTTGTGAAGAATACATTACGTGTGTGAGTGGGCGCGCACGTGGGTGTATGTGGGCGCTAGCGTGCGTGTTTGCTGTAGTTGCGATATGTTTGTAAGAGGTATTATATACACAATAGTGCTATGAACCAAGTAGAAGCAAACTCATTACCATTGATAGGATAAGTATTTAATATACAAGGCTATATAAATTCTCATGCGGTTGATCGTACAAGGATACTGATACACACTATTCGAGCGAGGTGAGTTTGAGTATTCTAGATAGTAGGGATTTAGTTCACTGATGATCTAAACGAACAGATACGCTGTGTAAGTGCTATTAATCATCCGTTAGGTTCCAAGTTCACTACTGGGTCTGGAGCTAGGAATCTGTAGTACACTTCCGAGTTACCAGGTATATATTAGAGGGAAAAGGACAGCAAATTCCAAGGCATCTCAAAGTATCTCAAGTCATTTAGAATATTTAAATATTCTTTTTCTTCTAGATAGGCGTAGGAGTGGCTGTGTGGTAAGTAGCTTGCTTAGAAACCACATGGTTCCGGGTTCAGTACCACTGCGTGGCACCTTGGGCAAGTGTCTTCTACTATAGCCTCGGGACGACCAAAGCCTTGTGAGTGGATTTGGTAGACGGAAACTGAAAGAAGCCCGTCGTATATATGTATATATATATATGTATGTGTGTGTATATGTTTGTGTGTCTGTTTGTCCCCCCCCCCCCAACATCGCTTGACAACCGATGCTGTTGTGTTTACGTCCCCGTAACTTAGCGGTTCGGCAAAAGAGACCGATAGAATAAATACTAGGCTTCCAAAGAATAAGTCCTGGGGTCGATTTGCTCGACTTAAGGCGGTGCTCCAGCATGGCCGCAGTCAAATGACTGAAACAAGTAAAAGAGTATATATATATATATATATATATATATATATATATATATATATATATATATATATATTACCCGCGCCTTCCTTTGAGGATATCAGAGTTAACACATACACAGAGTTCACGTAAAAAATATCTAGAATTCTTTGTCTAATCTTTCTTAAACTTCGATTTACGTTCTTTTTTTTTTATGCATTTCATACGAGATGGGTTGATTATAACCTCTGACACTGTTATACAGTTAATTAATATTAATTAAAATATTAATCAAAATACAAATTTCGCAGATATCTTTTTTTAAAAAGTTGGCTTTTTATCTAAAAAAAAATATATATCGAATTTTTACGACGTTATAACTAAAATTAAAATCTTTAGAAAATAAAAAAAAAAGTAATACACCTTACATGCTAAAATGGCTCCATCTTAAATTTATAATACCAGCTGTTCTAAGTTTTCCCTAATCATAAATATCACAAACGAAAACGTTCATTTTAGGGGCTTTATTGTTATAGCCAAGGAATTTGTAATTTGTCATCTCAAGAAATGCTTGAAATCTAAAGAGAAAGCAAGCGAAATAACTCCAATAAAATCATACCGGCCATGATGAAATACCACAAGGTATAGAAAATACGTATTCGCCTTTATATATTTATATATTTAATCCTTTTTATTGAACACTCAATATTTCATATATTCAATAAGACATATTCCATATATTCAATAAGACATTCAATACTTCATTTCATTGTACCATCCATCTTTTTTTATATTATATATTATATATTCCATATCCCACATAAATTTTACAAGAATATAAATAAAAAACATAAAAAACAGACAGAGTTGGAACTCTTTTAAATAAAATAATATATTCCTCTATACACGATCGTACAAAACCCTTTTTTTTTGTATTTATTTTTACTCACACACACATATATATATATATATATATATATATATATATATATATATATATATATATATATATATATATATATATATAACTGCCTTCCTTGCTTGGTGTTTTTAGATTTTAAACACACCTATAGACGGCTCTTATTTACTAATTGCATAGATATACCCATTTTTTTTCTCACTGTATTACATATGCATGAGGACACATCGATATTTTCAAATTTCAGGTGTAAAGGAAAGGGAGGGTAGAAAGCGAGGTGCTCTGTCCTCGAGTGAATATATTGAAAAGTGGGTGAGAATGACAAAAAATGGCAAGAGTGGATGGCACCCTAAGTGTAGACCTGTGAGTCACAGAAAGGAAATTGGAGAGGAAACGTGCCTTTGGTGTTCAGGAAGATCTTTGGCGTTGGTGTTCGTCGATCGACCAAGAGATCCTCCTGTATCTAAAAATAGAACATAAACAATGAAACCTGTAAAATATTTCTAAATTCGATGGATCAATTAATTTTATGAAAATGTATAAACTGTTAATAAGCAATAAATGTTATGACTTGTAAAATAAGTATAAGTGATACAGGGTGTCCCAACTGAATGTGGTGTGGTAGTTTGATTTAATTTTTTAAGAATTTTAAGCATTCAAAGTATGAGTTCATTGTATTGGGACACACTTATTAAATACATTCTGGAAGCAAAAATTAATGTTGTGTCATTGAAATATTTTAATTACAAAAACGCAGAATTATCGGAGTTACGGGCCTTGAAAGTGTACATACATCAAGAAAGTGCAATAATAAGGGTTTAGCAGTTGAAAACTGAGTAGTGAAATGCAGAATTAGGTCCGCTGATCACGAGAATCAAATATTGATCGCTTCGCTAAAAACAAACAACTGTAAATGCAGGTGCTATGGGTTCTTTCCCTTGGGTATTTAAAAAAAAAATTAGTTATATGAGGCAAATATAAAGATCCCTTCCAGGGGCTGTATTATCGATTTTTTTCAACAATCTAAGTATGTCACAAGGTTGCAAGACATGAGTTCTACTTGCGTGTCAAGTTTCATCAAAATCAATAAAAGGATGTAGGAGGAGTTAGTTAACAACGCTACAAACAAACACACACCGATTTTCCACATATGTATGTATGTATATATATATATATATATATATATATATATATATATATATATATAATATACCTGTGGACGAGCTTTATACAGCGTACTACAAGGTTTTTACTCAAATTTTACTCAACTATATATATGTAACGTTAAGATGTTGAGAAGGCTGTATTTCTTTATGCCGAGAACGCTGTAATACTTTAAGGCGGATGTCGCCAGAATATAATGATTTATGTAGCATTTCATAGAGAAGACATGCAGTTCTTGAGCCGGAAGGTCACCAGAATTGTAACAGCTTATATGTAGCAAGTAAATGGAAGGAAGAAAAATATTGTTAATATATGTCACCCTTTATTTTCATGTTACAATGTAAGATACAACTTCTTGAAGTTGTACACAGATTACACAGTTTACCTTTTTCTCTCTTGTCTTTAGTCAATAAGTGTTATTTCCTACTTGCTTCTTTCTTGAAATCAAAGGAAATGACTATTATTCCCTTAAAACTTTGCTTTTGTGACCTGGACATTAATATTTTTAAACTGACCTAGTTTCCATTACATTTCAAACAGATTCAGTGCTGAGTTGCTGAAGCAGAAATATCGTTAAGAAATATATTCTACTCAATACCACAGATTGGCTTATCAATTGCTTAACCTTAACTATTTGAGCATGTGTCTTTAGTGGCTGACAAAATGTGCACCTCTGATCATGAGCAGGAGTAGAGGGGCGCATCATAGCCATGTGCTGAGAGGGATTCTTCGGGATTTGAATAATTCACTTCTGGAAACATGGTTGTTTCATTCTTTCTGTTTCCGTCTACCAAATCCGCTCAGAAGGTTTCGATCGGCCCGAGGCTATGGCAGAAGACACTAGTCCCGCGCAATGGGTTGGGAAGCAAACTTCTTACAACACAACCATCGCGATCAAGTATGATGTTACAGCTTGTACCATACTTTCGTTTTTTTTTTTAGGTGCATATGTAGTCGCAGACATAAACATCCACTCAGTTCTCTCAACCCAGCGCAACATAAAGAATTGAAAACTAAAGTGACAGAGAGGGTGGTACTAGTACCCAGGCGATACTTATTTTCAGCTGAGTGGACTAAAGCAACATGGAAAAATAATGCCTTGATGAAGGATATGCGCACTGCCTGGTCCAGGAATCGAACCCCATTGTCCTTCCGCCCTTAGTATTTCTATTTACGCTTCTTTACTTACATTTCTCTTTCTTATTTTCGATTTGTCTTCATTTTCTCTCTTGCTTCCTAACTACATGGTTCCGGGTTCAACCCCACTTCGTGGTAGCTTGGACAAGTGTCTTCAACAATAACTAGCCCCAGGCAGACCAAAGCCTTGTGAGTGAATTTGGTAGACGGAAACTGAAAGAAATCCGACGTGTGTGTGTGTGTGTGTGTTTGCGTTTGTCCACCACCACCATCACCACCTGACAACCACTGTTGGTTTGTTTACGTTCTCTTAACTTAGCGGTTAGGCAAAAAGAATCCGATAGAATAAGTACCAGGCTTTAAAAAGATAGGTACTGGGGTCGATTTGTTCGACTAAACCTTCCAAGATGGTGCCACCGCATGGCCGTGGTCCAACACGCCTGAAACAAGTAAAAGATAAATTATGTTTTTTTACACTACATCTGCTAATCATTCCATTCTATTCATTCTCTTCCTCTTTATCTATTTTTTCACGCATACACAGAATCACGGACAAAACACATACAGCTACAGTTGTTACATGTTTCATGTTTGTCTATTTACTCTCCATCTCCCTCTGTTTATGTCTATCACAGCTCTTTCTACTCCCCATGTGACGCTTGCTCCTCTCCTCACGTGTCCGTCATTCTCCCTACATCACATTACTCTCTTTCCTCCTCCTCCTCCTCCGTCTCTATTCCATATGTCTGCCTCTCTCCGCCTCGGTCTCATCATACACTGTCATCCCCCTCTCTCTATTCATCATGTGTCTGTCAAATCCCCTTCTTACTCCCCGCGTTATGTGTCACTTCTCTTCCTACTCCCCATATGTCTGTCATTCCTCCATATGTCTATCACTCCTTTTCCTATCCCTTCTCCCCTTCGTACACGTGTGTGTCTCTCACTCTCTCTCTCTCTCTCTCTCTCTCTCTCTCGTATACCTTATCTCTTTCTACTCCCCCTTGCACTGATTTCTATTATTTATTTATTTATTTATCTACGGACGCAAACCGTTTTACGCTTCGCTTACCGAAGTATTAGGAGAATTATCCGAATTTCTGTTTTTTTATTTTTTTATCTCGCAATACATATAACAATAGGAACAGAAATAGTTGAAGGTGTCTCATATATCATACAGCCAAAGTGAGAATATTTTTTTTTCATAGCTCAACATCAAGTCTAATCCAGCAGCCTTATCATCAAAAGTGTTCCATTAGCCACCACTCTCCTTTTAATCAGACATCTTGAACTATATTTACAATGTGTCCGTCGTTAGTTCTTTTAGCCCCAGGCCAGCCCAACTCGAGCAGACTTATTAGCAAGGGGTGATATTTTACTTTAGCACTTCAATTTCACTTTTATCACAGCTGCAGAGACAAAAGTGAAAGTGGAGCGCTAAACTCAAAGATCGCCTTTGCAAAACTGTCCCATCTATAATTCCAGGCTTTTTTTTTCTTCCTCAGCATAATGTATCTAGGACAACATTATTCAATGTGTCCTATTACTTTTTTTTTTAAAGATGATAAGGTTTCGTTTGAGGGAGATTTTCTGTTTTCAGCAGGTCAAGCGACTGCATATAAAGGCATCCTCTTTGACTCGTTGACATTAATGGTGTTAAGGATGGTGACGATGTTGCTGTTTAAAACCAATTCAATCCAAATCGAACACATATAATCAAAGATGTTCTTATTGTGACCATCCCTGCGTGTCTCTCCTGAACACAATGTAATTTATACTGCATTTTCTAATGTGTCCTTTTATAAAATGGTAAAGCAAGATTTAAAAGCTGTTTGACTACTATTTCTAGCAGATCCTGGCTACAATGTAAGAGCTCCTTGGCTGGTCGCAAAATTAATGTAGAGAGAGTGTTTAACTAATAGAAAAGGCAATGTGTGAACCTCCCACTTAGTTCATAAGAAAATTTTGTTGTATCTCTTCTTTTCTTTCCCATTTATTTCCGTCCAGACGCCCTTCCTGTCACCAACTCTCATCTGTTAACAAGCCTGGTAATATTTT
>NC_142945.1:16087956-16130456 GCF_046866305.1 Octopus bimaculoides | reverse complement strand
TGCACTTAAGGTAAAGGAAATTTTGAGTGAATAGATCTGCTTTCTAGAGTAAAAGGGTTAAAATGAAGAAAATCGAGATTCATGTATGTTTACATGGACAAACTTTGGTATCAACTTTGGTACAATAAAGAAACAGAACTGACATAAAAGTCAAGAATTTACCAATAATTCACCAATAGTTTAATCTTAACAATTTAAAATTTATTTTCAGCTTACAAAATGTATTCACAATTTTTTTAAAAAAAAGGTAAAACAAAATTGGTCAACAGTCAAAGAATTTCCAGAAATTCCCAACAGTACCACTACAATAATCACCACAATCATCAACAAGGGAGCCTTATATAATTACTTGATTTGCTAGAAATAGCAATCAAATTTCCCTTAACCCTTTAGCATTCAGATTTCTCTGTCAAATGTAATACTTATTCATATTGATATGAATTAGTCTTGCATTGCCTCATTGCTCTGCGATTTTGATGATGTGATTGCTTATTTAAAGCATAGGTGTGCGAGACCAGAATCTAGCTGATTTGAACATAAAGCAGGTAAAATATTTTGGATGTATATGGCTGGTTTAAATGCTAAAGGGTTAAAGCACACACTAGCCATTATAAAATGAAGAATGCACTTTACTCTTAGATATACAAAAAGACAGGATGGTCGTGGTTGCAATGTCTTTTTATCACAGATTTGCTCAGCCACGGTTGACTTGGGACCAAACAACATATGTACTTCACTATTTAAAAAAATTTTTTTTATATAAAAAGAGGTGCAGACAGAACTGGTTCAGAAGTTTCTTTTGCAACCAAATGGTTCCAGGGTCATTCCTGCTGTATGGGCACATTAAATATTTCTTCCTATAGCTCTAGATTGACTAATACCATGAAGGAAATGTTAAAAAAAAATGTCTGACAATTTATCAAATAGAGAAAAAAAAGGAGAGAGAGAGAGAGGAAGAGGTAAGAAAAATTTGAATGTAGCAAGATTTGGACTCTTGAGTGACTCATTTCTTCAAGTCTTGGCCCTACTAATGTAGCCCTTCTGCTATTCCCCAACCCTTACTACTACAAATAATAACAGCATTAACTGAGCACTGCCAGTATTATTTGTTCCAAATATGTATTTAGCCACAGGTCAGCCTTAACTGGGTTGACAAACATATGATCAATGACATCATATGTCTCATTGTTTATTCAGGCATAATCCAAATGGTTCAAATGAAACAAGGTAGTGATGTAGTTTAGCTGCAGGTTAATCCTAATCAAACAGACATTCCAGCCATGACCTCACCATCTTATATTCAGACATTGGAATATCTAGAACTACATTTGCCAATATCTTCTTCCTTCTCATTTTTTTAAAGACATTAAGATATGACTTAGGAGATAATTGACTGCTTTCCCCCACATTTTGAGTGACCACGTAGAAGCCCTCTCATTGGTTTGTGTGTAGAAAAGTCCCTACTGCAGTTGTTTAGTCCTACATTAATTCTGATTGAGAAGGCATTTAATAGAAGACATCCCAGCCATGACCATCCCTTCTTTTTTTCTTTTCATTTAAAAGTATGAATGTACTTACGACTTCTTATCTTGGATACATATGTATTCTTCCCTTTTTAAAATCAATCAGGAATATTTACAGAAAGTTTACACAGCCTTTTCTAGTTGGCCAAGTGACACTGTAGAGGCTACGTCATTGACTTGTGTGTAGTGTTGCTATTGTTGTTGTTGTTTAGCCTTAGTTTAGCACTGATGGAAAAAAAAACCTATGATTAAAGGTAATCCAGATATGCCCATCTTGCCTTTTTCCTCTATACAAGGAAAGGAAACCAAGACCATATTAGAGAAGCAGCCACTATTTTTTTAAGTCAATCAGATGATTTGAAAGAGATTTAGTTACTTTTCCTAGCAGATCAAGTGACCACAAAAAGGCTTCCTTTCATTGTCTTGCGTGTAGTGATGATGATGATGATGTGGTTATTTTTGTTGCCATTGTTGTTTAACTACAGGTCATCTTTGACCAAGGAGAACAATCAAAGGCATTCCATCCATACCAATACCATCTTTTTCCAATATGCAAACATTCAGAATGACTTAATCCAATATGTCCTTTCAAATTAACCCCTTTATCATTCAGATGTAACATTTATTTATTTGATACTTATTTATTCGCTTTGTTTTGAATTAATCGTACATTATCTCAAAGCTTTGAGTTTTCAATGATGTGATTATATATTTTTAGAATGACATTGAAGAGTAAGTGTGAGAGGCCACATATGGCCAGTTTGGACATAAAACTGGTAGAACATCTGGTAGAACTGGATATGACCAGTTTGAATGATAAAGGGTTAAGACAGCTTGGTACAATCTGAGGGAGACTTAAGTTACAATTTCTAACAGGTCGAGTAACCAGACCACATAGAGATCCTCCCTCGTTGGTTTGTGATAAGTGATGTAGTTTGTAAAAATGGTATAAGCTGGAAAAAAAATGCAAAGTTGACTTAGTAGTAGAGTTATAAAATGTGATTGCTTGTCACCACAGTTTAGCAGTTCATAGAAAACTGTATTTAATGGCATATAGGACATACTATTTTCCCACCAAAAAATGTCTAAAAAAAATCACTTTGGGTCTTATATACAAAGTTGGGCTTCCCATAAGCGTTAATGCACTAAAATCTTTATCTCCTGAATATGTGCTGTTGAAATTAGAGTGCATCTAAAATGCCCGTGCATCTTTAATGCTATCAAATAAGAAAGTTCTAAACGGCATGACATGCATTGCTTCCTTGTCATCAGTCCGACGATAACATTGTTGACGAGAATATCTGTTGTAATATCTGAGGTAGTTTGTCTGTATCCATGCACACAAAAGCTCGGCCCATTGGAAGCTGCTTTGTCAACCTAGAAAGGAAAACAATAAAAAAAAAGAAAGAATAATATTTCAAAAATTAGATGCATTTAATTTGGTCCTCTAAAGTAAGTACTTTGTCTTCACAAACAATGGTCTTTCTCTCTCACATAAACATAGAAACACACACACACACACACACACAAACTCTGACACACATATATATAAATATATAAATCTGTGTGTACGTATTTATAAATAGATAATTTTATAAGAGATAAATAAATATTTATACATCCATAATACACACTCTTTTCCCACGCACTCATTTTATAGAAAATTTATGTACATGATTATATATATATATAAACATATATATGTCTGTATGTACGTATATATATGTGTGTGTGTGTATATATATATATATATATATATATATATATATACACACACAAACACACACACACATATATATATACATAAACACATCTATATACATATATATGCACACAGCACACACAGTTGTTATGCTTGCAAATTAATACATGCATGCACACATACACATATATCCCTATAGTTTTTATGAGAGAAACCATTAAATCACATGCTTCAAAAAATTATTGTAGAGACTCTCTCTCTCTCTCTCTCTCTGCCTCTGTGTGTGAGTGTGTGTGTGTGTTGTGAGAGAGAGAGAGGGAAGGTAATGGAGATTATGAAATGCAGCATTGTATATTGTGGTATAGGTATCCAAGCAAATGTCTCCAATTCTCAGTGGGCACAAAGTCAGTGATCCACAGATATCAAATCATATATCCCACATAAAAACAGAGAAGAGATTTAATTGTCTAGCTTTCTACACACACATACAGATGCACACACTTAGATATACACTCAGCTATACATCAATACATTATATACAAATATATATATATATATATCATCATCATCGTTTAACGTCCGCTTTCCATGTGGGCATGGGTTGGACGGTTTGACTGAGGACTGGCGAGCCAGATGGCTGCACCAGGTGGATAAAGATGCAATGTGGCAGGTGTTGCAGTTGTATGGAGTAGATTGTTGAGAGCTGTACAGAGTTTTTTATAAAGTAGGGTGTGCATTAGGGTGGGTGGTGAAGTAAGTGAGTCGTTCGATATGAAGGTGGGGTTAAGACAGGGTTGTGTGATGTCTCCATGGCTGTTTAATTTATATGTGGATGTTGTGGTGAGAGAGGTAAATGATAGAACCTTTGGTAGGGGAACCCAAATGGTGGGAGAAAACGGAGAGAAACGGCAGATGAGTCAGTTGCTGTTTGCTGATGATAGAGGCAGATTCGGAAGAGTAACTGAGGAGACTGGTGATAGAGTTTAGAAGAATGTGTGAGAGGAGGAAACTGAAAGTGAATGTAGCTAAGAATAAGGTGATGAGATGTTCGAGAGATGGAAGGGCTGGTAGGATGGATGTGAGTATAAGTGATGAGATGTTAGAGGAGGTGAGTGGTTTCAAGTATCTGGGATCACATGTGACGGCAGATTGGCTGAGGAAGTAGGATATAGAGTGAGGGAGAAGAGTAAGATTCTTGGAGTTGTGAAAGGTATGCTGAGAGATAAAAGGATGAGTATGAAAGCGAAAAGAGGTGTGTATGAAGGTGTGATTGTGCCAACAATATTATATGGTGCAGAGACGTGGGGGCTGAGAGAGGTGGAAAAGAGGTGACTAGACGTGTTTGATATGAGATGTTTGAGGGCTATGGTTGGTGTGACACACATTGACAGGATGAGGAATGAGGAGATGTGAAGGTGACCAGGAATGAGAGAAAACTAACAACCGAAATGGATAGACGAATGTTGAGGTGGTTTGGTCACATGGAGAGGATGGATGAGGAGCAGATGGTAAGGAGGGTGATGAAGGCAGAAGTGGTAGGCAGTAGAACCAGAGGTAGACCTCGGTTTGTGTAGATGGATGGAGTGAGAAAAGCTTTGGTGGTTAGAGGTGTTGGAGTGAGAGAGGCAAGAGAGTTTATAAATAAGAAACCTTGGAGAGTGTTTATGGACGGATGAGTGAATTTGATGTTGCTCAAAGGGGCACAAAACCAGCATGAAGCGGCAGGGATAAGTAAACCAGCATATGCTGTCATACCCCACTACTGATAAATGGGGGTTGCATTCTATGCCTTGACTCACGGGCTCACCTCTTTGAGCTGGGAAATGAATGGAATGCCTGGTGGTCTTGTTGTGGCTACCCACTGCTTGGAAATAGGTGAGAGTTGGTGACAGGAAGGGTAACAGGCCATAGAATATCTGCCTCACTAAACTCTGAGCCATGCAAGCATGAAAAAGTGGACATTAAAGCAATGATGATGATGATGATTAGGATGATCTCAACAGTAATCTCAGCTGTAATTTTTTTAATATGTGAAGACAAACTAAAATTATAATTCTTGATAATGCTAAAGAGCTTGCCCTTACCTGACAGCCTGGTCTCCAAGAGATCCAATGAAAATGGCAAAAGCATTCACTTCCTTGTTTTCGGTGAGCAGTTCTGAGAACTTCTTAGCACTGATACCATATCGTTCAAAGTTGGCATCACTTAGGATGATGACAAAGTGCTCATCAGCTTCTTCTTTGGCAACTGAGTCGATAGCATGCTTCGTTGCTTCTAAAGTGTTGTCTCCGCTCAGGCAGAACTGTGAGTGTGCATGCATGGTCTGTAATACAGTAACAACAAAAAACAACGATAATAATAATGTATGATGATAATTGGAGATCAAATGGATTAAAATGCTTTCATCTATGGGCACAGGAATGGATGAGTGGTTAAGAAACTCACTTTGCAACTACATGGTTTCATAATAAATTATTAAGGATGGAAACAGTATTAATACCAAAAGGTAATCTTTACATCCAACTTTATATAGATGTATCGTGAGAACACCAAATACTGCATTATTAATCTTGAGAGACCCTCTCATATAGATGTTTGGGGCATAAAAGCACACACATAGATCTTAGCAAATGAAATTCATCTGTCAAAGGTGCCAGAATTCTCATATCACATGATTTCAGTCTATTTGACCTCATCAGCAGGAAGCACTAGTTACCACATGCCAGGTTTCCGGTTCAGTCCCACTGCACATCAGCTTAAAGAAATGTCTTCTACTATAGCCCCAGACTGATTAAAGCCTGTGAGTGAATTTGGTAGACAGAAACTGAGTAAAAGTTTATGTGCATGCATGTGTGTGTGTGTCTATATGTATGTCCCAGTCATTGCTTGACAAAAAATGTTGGTTTGTTTACATCCCTGTAACTAAATGGTTCAGCAAAAGAGACCAGTAAAATAAGTACTAAACTTGAAAAAATAATAAGCGCAGGGGTTGATTTGTTCGACTAAACCTTTCAAGACAGTGCCTAAGTATGGCCGCAGTCCAATGACCAAAACAAGTAAAAGATAAAAGATCTCTAAGGAAGAGGTTAATATTCTAAAATGAATTAGAAATTTATTAATAACAATTCATTTAAATAGTTGACAAGTCTTAACTCTGCCCCCTCCCCACCTCAGGAACTACACCATTAAATCTTTCATTATAATCATATTCCTGTTTAAGTACACTACATTTGTTTCAATTAATTTTAAAATAAGGAAGAATTTAATAAAATAACTTTGTCATTATCAAGCTTATGTTTGGAACATAAATTTACACGAAATTCATTTTGATTAACCCTTTGGCATTTAAACTAGCCACATCAAACCCAAGTATTTAACCTGTTTTATATTCAAACCAGTCAGATCTGGCCTCTCACACTTATCATACAATGTACTTCTAAAAATAAACTATCACATCATTGAAATCTCAAAAGTATGAGATAATACAAAATTAATTCAAACTAAATTGAATAAATAAGCATTTTACAGACTAATCTGAATACTAAAGGGTTAAAGGTTTTAACATAGTGTGGACTGGGTGCTTTCTGGTACTATGTAAAAAGCATCCAGTGCACACTGTGAAGTGGTTGGCATTTAGAAGGGTACTTAACTGTAAAAACCATGCCAAAACTGACCTCGCCTGTGCTGGTGCCACATAAAAAGCACTCAGTCCATTCTGTGAGGTGACTGGTGTTAGGAAGGGCATCCAGTTGTAAAAACCATGCTAAAACAGACACAGTAGCCTGGTGTAGTCTTCTAAATAGCTGGCTCCTGTCAAATCATCCAATCCATGCCAGCAAGGAAGGCAGACAAACAATAATGATGATGATGACCACACTAAAACAGGAAGCTTGTATCATAGAACCAGGGGCAGTTTGGGGCTGGGGACGGTATCAAAAGGGTAGACACAATACCTTTAAAACAACAAGTCTCTCTTTGTTGTTCTTCGGAGGTTGATCGGCTTTCACAAAGGAGGTGTCATAGTTCTCTCCAGAATGACCAAAGATTTCATACTGTAAACAGTGAAATACAAAGAATCAGTTCAACAAATGTCGATAGATTTTAGTGATAGAGCATGTTTAAATGTATTAGCTGGTTAATAATTAAATGGAGTATTTCAAGAGATACTTCTTACAAAGATATTTGTGTATATGTAGAAGAAAATATACACAATTATAAGCTACTATAATACACACACCCACACATTGTTATACTTGGGGATGGTCATATTTTGCCAATTAAACACATGCACTATATATTTTGTCTTCACTTCAAATTATTATTATCATTACAGTTTCTTTGTCAAAGCTCTTTCGTCACACATCCTGTAACCTCTTCAGCGACTCTTTGTCCCACTTGTCTCCTCCTGTTCTGCTTAGTCCACAGGTGGGATAAAGAGCTGCTGAAGGGGTTACAGGATGTGTAATGAAAGAGCTTTAACAAAGAAACTAAAATAATAATAATAATAACAATAATAATAATAATAAAGCTGAAGTGAAAACCAAATATACAGTGTGTGTGCTTAATTGGCAAAATATGACCATCCCTAAGCATAACAATATCTATTTCAACACAATCTTGGAAAACAAATATATATATATATAAAATAATAATAATAATAATAATAATAAAATGACAACAAAAGAATGAGACCTCGATATTAGGTAAATAGAGGAATTTATATATGTATAGTTTAGGACAATTAGTAAATTGTCATAATAGGACTCAGAGTTTCAAATGCCGGAGCTAAGAGCTACAAAGTATTAATCAGAATAACTGATTAACTGATGTTGCTACTGAAAATCAGAGAGAAAATGTTTACCGAGAACTACACAATCATATTTCTCTTAGTATTAGTAAAGGTGGTGGGCATGTTAAAAATTAACAAGATGAATAAAAATTTAGGCTATTCTTCTTTCTTATCCTTTTTAGAGATAAATTCTATCATGTATAGTTATGAAGGTGATTTTATGGACATGCTGTATTTATATTTATATATATATATATATATATATATATATATATATATATATATATATAGCAGGCAACCTAAACCATGCAGACTGAAGCTGCTTGGCAGAGATTGAGCATGAACTCTGGTGTGCATGTGTACTAAGTTTTAACATTCTAGCTCACTTCTGCTGTTTACAGCAGTGCTTGGAAGAAAGATGTGTAGCGTGTGATCGTCAAACTGACCATACATATATACATATATGTATATACATATATATACATCCATACATATATACATGTAAATATATATATACACACATATATATACATATATATATGTATGTATATATATATATATATATATATATGTATATATATATATATATGTATATATATATATATATGTATGTATATATATATATATATGTATATATATATATATATGTATGTATATATATATATATATGTATGTATATATATATATATATGTATGTATATATATATATATATGTATGTATATATATATATATATATGTATGTATATATATATATATATATGTATGTATATATATATATATATATATGTATCATCATCATCATCATCATCGTTTAACGTCCGCTTTCCATGCTAGCATGGGTTGGACGATTTGACTGAGGACTGGTGAAACCGGATGGCAACACCAGGCTCCAGTCTGATTTGGCAGAGTTTCTACAGCTGGATGCCCTTCCTAACGCCAACCACTCAGAGAGTGTAGTGGGTGCTTTTACGTGTCACCCGCACGAAAACGGCCACGCTCGAAATGGTGTCTTTTATGTGCCACCCGCACAAGCCAGTCCAGGGGCACTGGCAACGATCTCGCTCGAAAATCCTACAGGAGCCAGTCAGGCGGTACTGGCAACGGCCACGCTCAAAATAGTGCATCTCATGTGCCAACCGCACAAGAACCAGTCCAGGGGCACTGGCAACGATCTTACTTGGCTTGCCGGGTCTTCTCACGCACAGCCCATTTCCAAAGGTCTCGGTCCGTAGTCATCGCCTCGGTGAGGCCCAATGTACGAAGGTCTTGCCTCACCACCTCAGCCCAGGTCTTCCTGGGCCTACCTCTTCCACGGGTTCCCTCAACTGTTAGGGTGTGGCACTTTTTCACGCAGCTATCCTCCTCCATTCTCACCACATGTCCATACCAGCGCAATCGTCTCTCTTGCACGCCACAACTGATGCTTCTAATGTTCAGCTTTTCTCTCAAGATACTTACACTCTGACGGGTATTCACATTGACATTACACATCCAACGGAGCATACTGGCTTCATTCCTTGCGAGCTTACGTATGTCCTCAGCAGTTACAGCCCATGTTTCACTGCCATGTAGCATGGTTGTTCGTACGCATGCGTCATACAGTCTGCCTTTTACTCTGAGTGAGAGTCCCTTTGTCGCCAGCAGGGGTAAGAGCTCTCTAAACTTTGCCCAGGCTATTCTTATTCTAGCAGCTACACTTTCAGCGCACCCACCCCCACTACTAACTTGGTCGCCCAGATAGCGGAAGCTATCGACTACCTCTAGTTTTTCACCCTGGAATGAGATAGAAGTTGTTTCCTGTTTGTTTGCAGTCTTTATTGCACCTGAACATCTGCCACAAACAAAAACTAACTTGCTAGTTAACCTGCCTTTGATGTTGCTGCACCTCTTATGTGTCCATAGCTTGCACCGGGTACATCTTATAGAGTTACTACCTACTCCTTTTCTACATACTGAGCAGGGCCATCTACCTGAAGGGGTTTGTGTTTTATCTACCTTCCTACTTATTAGGATTTTGGTTTTAGCTAGGTTGACTCTAAGGCCCTTCAATTCTAGACCTTGCTTCCACACCTGAAACTTCTCCTCTAGTTCTGATAGTGACTCCGCAATTAGGGCAAGGTCATCAGCAAAGAGGAGCTCCCAGGGGCAACCTGTCTTGAACTCCTCTGTGATTGCCTGGAGGACTATGGTAAATATTAGGGGGCTGAGGACGGAACCTTGGTGGACCCCTACCTCTACCCGGAATTCATTGCTGTACTCATTTCCAACCCTCACCTTACTGGCAGCATCTCTGTACATGGCTCGCACAGCTCTCACTAACCATTCTTCTATATATATATATATATATATATGTATGTATATATACATATATATATATATAAAAACACACACACACATATATATATGTATACATGTATACATATATATACATAAATATATCTATACATAAATATATGTATACATATATATATACACACACATATATATATATCTATACATATATACATGTATACATACATATACATATCTATACATATATATATACATATATATACATATATATATCTATACATATATACATGTATAGATATATATATATACATATATATATCTATACATATATACATGTATATATATATGTATATATATATGTATATATATATGTATATATATATGTATATATATATGTATATATATATGTATATATATATATATATATATATATATATACATATACATATACATATCTATACATATATACATATATATACATCTACACACACACACATATATATAAATACTTGCATATATGTGTGTGTGTAGTATTTTGTATAAGAATGCATGTTGTTTTGCTTTGTAAATGATCACATGACATTACAATGAACCAATAGAAACAAACAGCAATTAAGCATACCTTCAGTTTGGTATCGTAGCCTTCAAGCGCTTCCATTACCATCAACACTGCACTCATTTCTCTTTCGAGCCGACGATCGTGACCATTGAAGCGGTACATGCTGCCAGATACATCAACGACAAGGCGGAGTCGCTTCGGTAGTTCCATTGGTGCTCCAAGCTGTGATAGATGTGAGAGGGAGAGACAGTAGTAGTAGTAGTAGTAGTAGTAGTAGTAGTAGTAGTAGTAAATATCAGTAGATGTAGTTGATGATTAGTTCCTCCTCATTTATCAGATGAGATAGAGAAGAGTTTGGAAGCGGAAAGGAAAACAAAAACATGTGAAGCAATCAATCAATTAGTTCTCTTCCATTATTTCATGAAATACACTGAGAGGTATAAATTTGCCCAAGTGGGGAAATTAGTAGACTGTCAATACCTGATTTCTGGGTTCAAGACTAGAGCAAATAGTCGCTTCTTTTTTTTTCTGTTGTTCTTTGTTTTTGTTTTTTTAACATATTTTGTTATTTTAGCTTTTTACTTTTTTTTTTTTTTTTTTACTAGTTTCAGTCACTGGACTGCAACCATACTGGGGCATTTCCTTGAAAGGTTTAGTCAAACAAATTTACTTCAGTACTTATTTTTAAGTTTAGTACTTATTCTAAGGGACTCTTTTGCTGAAGTTCCAGAGACCAGAGACATAAGCAAACACCAATTGTCAAGTGGAGTGGTGGGGGGCATGCACAAACACACACGTACATACATACATACATACATACATACATATATAAATATATATATATATAAATAAAATTTATTTTGAGAATATGTTGTCTATTGACATTTTATACATGCTAGGCCACTGGTAATGAAATTTCTAAAAAAATTCGCTACCCTATATATTTTACATATATGATTTTAGCATTTTGAAGATCAGTTTGGCAATTTTCATTTGCTGCGAACTGAAACTGTGCTTGCACGGTGAATTTGAAAAATTATAACATATAATGATGAGACACAAGTTATTTGTCTCTAAGTTATATGTTAATGTTATGGCGCAGTTACTGATGAGAATTTCGCCAGCAAATTACTTTATTTGCTAAATAAATTTGAAACGTAGGTATAACCGTAAAAAAATAACAAGTTTTTATTTTTCATTCCCTTCGAAATTGCTCTTAATGTGGTTTTGGTCGTTTTGACTGCTTCTTCTAGCGTGTAAAAGTACCTGTTAAAGGTAGTTTTTCTTGTGTTTAAATGTACACTATTTTATATATATATATATATATATATATATATATATATATATATATATATGTATGTATATGTATGTATCTTTTACCACTTTATCTTTTACTTGTTTCAGTCGTGATACTGTGGCCATGCTGGGGTACCACCATGAATAATTGTTAGTTGAATGTATCAATTCTTGTACTTTTTTTTTTTTTTTTTCAAGCCTGGTACTTATTCTATTGGTCATTTTTGCTGAAATGCTAGGTTACAGGACATAAACACACCAACACCAGTTGTCAAGTAGAGATGGGGGGACAAACACAGACATAAAGACACACACATACGTGGATATATATGTGCATATAAAATGGGCTTCTTTCAGTTTCCATCTACCAAATTCACTCACAAGTTTTGGTCAGTCCAAGGCTATAGTAGAAGACACTTGCTCAAAGTGCCATGCAGTGGGACTGAACTTGGAACTCTGTGGTTGGGAGGCAGGCTTGTTGCCACATAGCCATGCCTGCTCCTAAAAAGAAATTCTTGTCAGAGATATAAATATGTATATGACAGACTTCCACTCAGCCTTCATCTACCAAATTCACTCAAACTGCTTCCTTTTTTTGTCAATGATTGCATGACTGTATTCTTTTATTCCACACAGGTAGAAATGTAGTAAAAAGAAGCTGAAATGCACTGGGAGTCATTTAGATGATTTATTTTTAAATAAATCAGCTTCACAGATTTTTCTGGTTTTCAAAAGTTAAGTGAGACAGAAAGATCTGGGGTTATGCCACAACTGGAGTCTGAAATTTCTCTTGTTCTTATGGAGAGAACATGGCCCAAATTAGTATCTGTTTAGGATACAATTTGATTGGCAGAAGATGATCACATGATTAGGCTTAGAAATTTCTGTAAGTTCCACCCTCCCCTGCTACCGCCATTATGTTAATGTCATATGACTAGACAAGGTTGAGTGACAGTTCCAAACAATCAAGGCTCTCTAAATTTAATTTGTCAAGTGGTAGAGTGGATAGGAATTGTTTGTATGTAGTTATTGAATTCTGTTAGCTCTTCTTTCTTATCCATGGTTTAGTGTTTGTGTGGCTTGCTGATGTATTTTAATGTAAATATATTTTATTTGTTTATTCATGTTTGAATTGTGGTATTGTTTGAATAAACATAAAGTGAGAAGACTTGGAATTTTGAGAAATTAATTGTCCTACATAAGTCTAGACAAGAAAAGTAATCCGAAAGTTAAAGTTGTCGTGTTTCACTGCATGTGACTATTGAGAGTGAAAAAAAAAATCAAAGCCTTGTAAACTTAGAATATCCAGTGGCTGAATGGATATAATTTATTTGTTTGGATTTATGTATGTGTGTGTGTGTGTGTGTGTGTGTGTGTGTGTGTGTGTGTGTGTATGTATGTATGTATGTATGTATGTATGTACATATCATCATTATCATCATCATCGTTTAACGTCCGCTTTCCATGCTAGCATGGGTTGGACGATTTGACTAAGGACTGGTGAACCAGATAGCTACACCAGGCTCCAATCTGATTTGGCAGAATTTCTACAGCTGGATGCCCTTCCTAACGCCAACCACTCCAAGAGTGTAGTGGGTGCTTTTACGTGCCACCGGCACGAAGGCTAGTCAGGCGGTACTGGCAACTGCCACGCTCAAAATGGTGTATTTTACGTGCCACCTGCACAGGAGCCAGTCCAGCGGCACTGGCAACGATCTCGCTTGAAAGTCTTTACACGTGCCACCAGCACAAGTGCCAGGAAGGCGATGCTGGGCACAGGTGCCATCACGATTTCACTTTCGCTTGCCCCAACAGGTCTTCGCAAGCCGAGTTTTGTGTCCAATGAAGGAGACGACGTTGGCATGGGTGCCAGTTGTCGAATTTAGTTCGATTTCGGTATACAAGTATGTATGCACATAAGTATATATGTATATATGTATGTATGTATGTGTATATGTGCATGTGTGTATATATGTATGTACATACATAAGTATGTATGTATGTAGGCATTAAATTTTGATCATCATTAAATTCGTACATTTGTGTCATGTGACAAAAAGTCATGATTGTGCCCAAAGTTAAGGTTGTTGGCTGTGTAAATTCAACACACCAAGACTAGAATGTGTTTGTGTCTGAGTAGTTGCTGGTGAATATATCTTGTTAAAGTTTATTCAGTCATGGTTTGTACTTTTGTGTGAATATATTTTCTTTCTTTACTCACATTTGATCTGTGGTATTGACTGGAAAAAGGTAAAGTGGGAAGACTTGGAATTTTGGGGACTTATTTTTTAAACATATGCTTATGTGTCCACTCAGTGGGATCTGTCTAGTATTAGAGTCTCATATATGTTGACAATGAATAATCAGTCTAATTCTGAGAGTAAGTTTTGTTTGACCTATATAATCCTTGTTACATCCTTTAGCTAAAACAATTTTTTATGGTCAAAATCTGTCTTGATCTAAATTTATGTTTTATCTTCGATGAGGTTGATGCAGGTCCCACAATTAAGGTAGTCACACTTTCTGAACATTGGTATGAGGTCTGTGGAGGGTAAGAATTTCAAATTTCCTTCCTTTTTCTGCCAAACTATATTCACTATTGATTATCCATACCTCAACCATGTGCCTCATTCACTGGGATCACCCCAATCTTCATCTCTTAACCATCTGTCTCATTTTTCAATCTCTCACAAACTTACCTACCTACACTCTGTTCCTCTAACCCTTTCCTTCTCTCTCTCTCTCGGTCTCACCCTCTCTTTCTCTAGATCTCTATTTCTTACCTCAGGTTCTTGCTCTCCTCGGCGCTTATAAATTGCTTTCTCACCAGCAATTCCTTCAATCAACTTTGTTTCATCAAGATCTCCCTGGGGCTGGTGTTTTAACCATTGACGTTCCTTGCCTTTTGCCTGAAAAAACAAAAACAAAACCAAAAATAAAATACAACAAAAATAATCTTTTCAATACCAAGCACAAGGCCTGATATTTTGGAGAAGGAGGCAAGTTCATTATATCAACCCCAGTGCTTGACTGGTACTTATTTCATTGACCCTAAAAAGATAAAAGATAAAGTCAACCTCAGCGGAATTGAACACAGGACAGAAAACTGGAAGAAATACCACTAAGCATTTAGCTTGCTGTGATAATGATTCTGCCAGCTCACAGTAGTAGTAGTAGTAGTAGTAGTAGTAGTAGTAGTAGTAGTAGTAGTAGTAGTAGTAGCAGTAGTAGTAGTAGTAGTAGTTCAAAGCCAGAACTTTTGTTGGAGAAAGTTAGCTGACATCATCAGCTCCTAGGCTTCACTGATACTTTTTATCAACCCTAAAACGATATCAAAAGCAGTCCTGTATAGTTTTTGTTTACCAAATTTCACTCACAAGGCATTGGTAAACCTGAGCCTTTATAGTAGAAGAGACTTGCTTAAAGTACCATGCAGTGAGATCAAACATGAAAACAAATGGTTACAAAGTGAACAGCTTACTCTCTGCTTACTATATATATTTGTTACATTTAGCTAAGTTGTAGAAATATGAGGTACACTTTTTGGGGAGTTAAATAGATTAAATATACAGCTATCAAGTCCAGAAAAGCAGCAGCCAGCATAGTAACAGTAGAAAAAAAAACATAGACAGAACATAGTTCCAAGTGTCAGCTTAAAGTGAGGGTAGGGTTATTGGAGTGCAGCCTGTATCAGCATTTTCTAGAATATTATATGGCTGTTTAACAGAATGACTCCAGGGCACCAGAGAAGGTTATGAAATAAATATGAAATGAACCTAAGTAAATGAAATACTTGTGCCGCTAACTATTTGCAATAAATTCTCAGGCATTCTTAGGAAGGAGGTGACAGAGGACCAAGATATGTAACACACTGCTGTACTTGAGAAGACCCACCCACCATAACAGAATTGAGATCCTAAAACCAAGGTACCATGTGAAAAGCATTGGTATGGGTGGTGGAGCCAAATAAGAAACACTGGTGCTGGTGCCACATAGAAAGCACTGATGCTGGTGCCATGTAAAAAGCACTGATGCTGGTGTCATGTAAAAAGCACTGGTGATAGTGTCATGTTAAAACACTGGTGATGGTACCGCATCAAAAGTACTAATGATGGTGCCATGTAAAAAGTACTCACTACCCTCTATAAAGAGGTTGGCATTAGGAAGGGCATCCAGCTGTAGAAACCAAGCCAAAACAGACTTTGGAACTTGGTGCAGCCCCTGGCCTTGCCAGTTCCTGTCAGGCCATCCAATCCATGCCAGCATAGAAAACGTACATTAAATATTGATGACGATGATGATGATGATGATGATGATATGACCTACCTGGAGAGTATCGAGTATCACACGGAGTGACTGCACTTGACGTCGGACAGTCTGGGCAAAACTGTCATAGGTTTCAGCATCATATTCACTCATATTAATCTCCTTTAATCTGCTCAGATAAATAAACAAATACAAATCAGATTAGAGAGAAATATTAGAATTGCATTTATTTGTAAATCAACATGTTTTTAATTCAATCATCTGTGTATCAGGTTTTAAAAAGCTTTTTATATCTTTTTCTTTTAATCCTCATCATCGTCGTTTAACGTCCGCTTTCCATGCTAGCATGGGTTGGACGATTTGACTGAGGACTGGTGAACCAGATGGCTACACCAGGCTCCAATCTACAGCTGGATGCCCTTCCTAACGCCAACCACTCCAAGAGTGCATGGAAAACAGACGCTAAATGACAATGATGATGATGATGATGATGATCATGATGATGATGATCATGATGATGATGATCATGATTTAGCTTTGCAGTGAAATGAGACCCAAAATATTTATGCAAATATATTTACAACCTGTTGGCAAATGTGTCATACAAGCAGTGTCAGTGATGTTATTGTTCTTATAGGTGTAGTGTAGGTAACAGTACTATCATTACTGTTGTTGCTTTTGATGATGATGATAATGATGATGATGATGATGATGATGATGATGATAACTATGATGATGATGTTCTAATTATGCAAACACTAATTGGTATATATTGCTGTAAGGTGATTTTTGAAATCTAATTGATATTTATAAATATTCTATTAGGATTTACTGTTGTTTTTATTATTATGGCTGTTGTTGAATTTACTTTTACTGTTGTCAAAGTTTATAATACTGTTGTGTGACTGTTGCTGCTGTTGTTATCACTGTTGTTACTGTTATTTTGTTGTTGTTGTTGTTGTTGTTGTTCTTGCTACTGTTACTGTTGTTGTTGTAGTTGTCACTTCATACTTGCCTTTCTTTGAATGCTTTCGCAGCCATTTCTCGAGCAGCTCTTCGAACCTGAAATCATATTTATCAGATATATAAAATACATCGATTAATTAAACATACTTGTTAATATGTGATATTAGGAATATAATTATTCATCTTTATCAATGTCTGCTCTGTCACAACCACCATCTTAGAGAGCCCAAAATTTCTCTGAGCAACCACCAGTCACCCGAATTCCACACGGAACTGGAGTCAGCAAACCCTTTCAGTGATATCTAAGGGATACTATTTGTATGCCTGTGTGTGTGTGTGTGTGTGTGCACATGCATATGCATGTGTATATATGCATGTGTATATATGCATGTGTATATATGCATGTGTGCATGTATGTACATATGTAAGTATGTATATATCATCATCATCGTTTAACGTCCGCTTTCCATGCTGGCATGGGTTGGATGGTTTGACTGGGGACTGGTGAGCCATATGGCTGCACTAGGCTCCAATCAGATCTGGCAGAGTTTCTACAGCTAGATGCCCTTACTAATGCTAACCACTCCGAGAGTGTAGTGGGTGCTTTTATGTGCCACCGGCACGAGGGCCAGTCAGACGGTACTGGCAATAGCCACGCTCAAATGGTGTTTTTACACACACAATGGGCTTCTTTCAGTTCCCGTCAACCAAATCCACTTACAAAGATTTGGTTGGCCTGAGGCTATAGTAGAAGACATTTGTCCAAGGTGTCACACAGTGGGACTGAACCTGGAATCAGGTGGTTGGGAAGCAAGCTTCTTACCACACAGCCATGCCTATGCCTATAAGCCATACCTGCACACACACACACACACACACACACACATATATATTAGACATGATACATAGATGGCTGTTTTAGGCTAATAGACAAAAAGATTGCTAATCAGCTAAATTAATAGATAAACAGCTATATGAAAGAGTTAATAGATGACTAAAATGACTCACCTCTTCTGGGACAGCATCTTTTTCAACTTGGGAAACCTGGTAGACATTGTGTCCACTGTCAAGCCGATATGGACCACCAATTCCACCTAAACCAGCTGTGTCACGACCCCCTGTAGTTCAAAACAAAGCACGAGAGAAAATTGAAAGCAAGCAGGAAAGAGAAATAGGAGAGAAAGAAGTCACAGAGTGGGAAGTAGATAAAGAGGGAGAAAAATGTATGAGAAAGAAAGAAAAAGAGAAAGATACAGAAGAGAGAACAAATAAGGATGAAGACAGTAAGAGAGAAAATGGGAACAGGTAGATCAAATGAGGAGAGAGAGAGAGAGAGAAAGAGAGAGAGAGAAAGAGAGAGAGAGAAAGAGAGAGAGAGAAAGAGAGAGAGAAAGAGAAAGAGAGAGAGAGAGAGAAAGAAGAAAGAGAGAGAGAGAGAGAAAGAGAGAGAGATATAGAGAAAGCGAGAGAGAGAGAGAATTTAAGAAATAGACAGAAGGAGTATGCTAAAGTGTGTGTTAACTGTAACAGGTAACCCTGTTCAACCTGTTCAGATTGTTGGTAACTGATTTGGCTGCCCTATCAGGCTTGCTTGGTGAGGAGGGTTGCTAAGAAACTCAGGAAGATGGAAACAAGATGTTTTGTCAAGAACTGAGGATTCATCACTCTGTAAAATGATCTTACACTGCACTCATTCATTATCTTGTGTATTTCTGTTCTTACATATGGCCTTCTCTTAGGGAAACATATGACATCCTAAAAATAGCTGGAGAAGGGATACTGAGGCAAAACTGAAAGAGCAGGAACTCAACTTCAGAGAAGCAAAAAAGACAATCCAGTGTCAAAAATAGCAGACAAAAGTCATTGATGTCCCATACTCCATAAGTAAAGACCTCCTTTGGTCACGAATGAGCATGGGATTGCACTTAGGAAGTTTCCTTCCAAGGTACAAGGTCAGGCAAGATTGTTTATGGAAGACCAGCAGTTGCCCGTGCACGCCAGCCTCCCCTCTCCATGCCATCGCTGTTATCGAAGGGAAAGGCAAAGGCCGATACACCTTGGTACCAATGACATTGCAACTCAATTCTACAGCTGAATGGACTGGAGTAACACAAGATAAGCTTCTTGCTCAAGAACACAACACACAGTCTGATCTGGGAATTGAACTCCACTACCTCATGAATGTGAGCCTGACACTCTAACCACAGAGCTATGTGGTAGTGAAGAGCTTAATACCAAACAATCTAGGAGTGGCTGTGTGGTAAGTAGCTTGCTTACCAACCACATGGTCCCGGGTTCAGTCCCACTGCGTGGCATCTTGGGCAAGTGTCTTCTACTATAGCCTCGGGCCGACCAAAGCCTTGTGAGTGGATTTGGTAGACGGAAACTGAAAGAAGCCCGTCGTATATATGTATATATATATGTATGTGTGTATGTGTTTGTGTGTCTGTGTTTGTCCCCCCCAACATCGCTTGACAACCGATGCTGGTGTGTTTATGTCCCCGTAACTTAGCGGTTCGGCAAAAGAGACCGATAGAATAAGTACTAGGCTTCTAAAGAATAAGTCCTGGGGTCGATTTGCTCGACTAAAGGCGGTGCTCCAGCATGGCCACAGTCAAAAGACTGAAACAAGTAAAAGAGTATGTATATATTTACCAGTTCCTCCAGCCCAGGTATTTCCCCCAACATGTGGGGCATTCTCAGGATCTATTTTCCCATGTTTAGGAAAGTCAGCTGACTTGCCACTGTCACGCTCATAATTAATCTGGAAAATAAAATATATTTATGAGATTGGTTAGTTTCTAGTTTTTGAGAGTTTGGTTGCTTGAATGATTAACTATTCTGAGGGAACTGTGACTAGGTACACAGGATCTTCAGACAAGTTATGAGTAATAACTTGCTTGAAGACTCAGTGTACCTACAGGCGAAACCCAGAGTAGCAAGAGAGCGACTCAACCAAAATAAAAGCATTATTTATCTCTCCAATGGTAATGAATACTCCTTCTTCCAGCAGTCAACACCAAACATATGTACACACACACACAACTTACATACATACATGAAACATACACACATTGTGGGTTTCTTTCAGTTTCTATCCACCAAATCGCTGCACAAAGTTTTGGTCAATTTGAGGCCATAATAGAAGACACTTGCCCAAGGTACCATGCAGTAAGACTAAACAAAATAAAAAAAACTATTTGGTTTTCCTTAATCACACACCTATTCCTGAAATCACACATACACACACAGAGGCTTAACGTACACACACAAATGAATAAAGAAAAATAAGAAACAAATGAAAAGTTTTCAAATAAAACAAAATATATTTAAAACAAACACATACGTACAAAGCAATATAACTTTGTTGTTGGCACTCCGTCGCTTTCGACGTTGAAGGTTTCAGTTGATCTGATCAACGGAACAGCCTGCTCATGAAATTAACGTGCAAGTGGCTGAGCACTCCACAGACACGTGTACCCTTAACGTAGTTCTCGGGGATATTCAGCGTGACACAGTGTGACAAGGCTGACCCTTTGAATTACAAGCACAACAGAAACAGGAAGTAAGAGTGAGAGAAAGTTGTGGTGAAAGAGTACAGCAGGGTTCACCACAATCCCCTGCCGGAGCCTCGTGGAGCTTTAGGTGTTTTCGCTCAATAAGCACTCACAACGCCCGGTCTGGGAATCGAAACCACGATCCTATGACCGCAAGTCCGCTGCCCTAACCACTGGGCCATTGCGCCTCCTCAAAGCAATATAACAAACAGCAAGTAAAACTCACCTGGAGTGGGCGTGTATCTTCATAACCAATCATATTACGCCATTCCTGGAGGGAGCGCTGTAAATGGACCAACGATGTCTCCCACAGCTGTACATAGCCACTGGAGTCAACTGTTACAAGTCCTTCACCACTGAGTGAGGCTAACTTCAGACTTGTGTCACTGGGCTGCATCAGCCAGAAACTGTACGGTGGAGAACGTCCTGAGCTGAAAGGGAACAGAAATCAGATGTGTGTTTGTCACTGTGTGTGTGTATGCATCTGCATGTATAATCTGTGAGTGTAATGCTCAACCCTTTATATCAACAACAATGTAACAATATAAAGCAGTGTAAACAAACCTTGGGACATTCAAATATCTTAATTTCTTGTTCACTAAATCAGCAATTTCAAGAAAACCTGCAGCATCTAGTAAATCATTTCCTGCAAGTAACACAATTTACAATAAATGAATAAAGCAGTTCAGCAAAAGAGACTGATAAAATAAGTACCGGGCTTACAAAGAATAAGTCCTGGGATCAAATTGTTCGACTAAAGGCAATGCTCCAGCATGGCTGCAGTCAAATCACTGAAACAAGTAAAAGGATAAAAGAATAAATACATACATGAATTCATACATATATGCATTCACACACACACACACACACACACACACACATACATACATACAGTGGATAGGATTGGGTCGCCTATGTTCAGTCCACTGCAGGACGAGGGCCTCAGCATGTTCTCTTCACCAACCACAGTTTGATGTGGAGACCATGATAATTTATGTAAGATGTTTTTTGTATATAATATACATGTTATTATAATGGATGAAGGGATGATTACTGAATGGTTATTATTTTGATATTATGATATTTTTTTAATAATTTTTCTATCTTTATATAATAAGTATTTCATATTAATTCATTTGGTACTTATTGTTGGTTGAGATATATATATCTAATTATTGTTCTACTTACGATCTGACGAGTAGCTATATTTTTGAATAGAATTTATTTTCGATAATTTTAATTGATTTAAATTTCTTTTCTATTTGAAAATTAGTTATGAAACACGTGTAATCTTTTTATTATATTTATCTTATGATATTTACTTTACTTTATATTATACTCATTTATTGTGCTTTTAATTATTAATTTTTCTATATGTGATAGTGGATTTTCATCGATGAGTTCTTGAAAATTGGTTATTTTCCCTAAAACTATATATTTTATATATACTTTATCTATAAGGCTCAATTTAATTTTAATTTTTTATAAATTGATTTTAATTGAGTTTTTTACCTGTAATTTTGGATTTTATCCCTAATATTATTTTATATATATATATATATATATATATATATATACTCATACCCCCAGGAGTAGTTAAGTCAATTACATTGACCCCCAGTGTTCAACTGGTATTTATTTTATCAATGCCAAAAGGCTGAGAGGCAAAGTTGGCCTCAACGGAATTTGAACTCAGAACATATGGATGGACAAAATATTGCTAAGCATTTCACCCAGTGTGCAAACGATTCTGTGTGCATGTGTGTGTGTAAGAATGAAATAGTACCACAGCTAATTACCAAAGACTAGAAATTTTAACAACTTCATAATAAGCAAGCAAAAAAATTATATATACATATTTCTTGACACCTTCTTCCTTAACTTCAAATTCAAAATACAATCTTCTAGGGAACACCAAGTACACACATAATATGAGATCCAAGATTTTACAAAATAATCTACTTACTTGTGACTTCAGCTGACTTAGGCACATACTCAGACTCAATAGCACGGACAACTTGACCAGATTCTGGTAGTAACACAGGTACACATGACTGTGGAGGCACAGGTTGATGGGGTTTGTGTAAATAACTGAGAAATTCGTCATTACTAACATAAGTCTGCTCCCCTCGAGGAATCTGATAAACCTCATTTGTTGTAGTCTACAATAGTAAAATGAACAAATGGGTTTTAATCTGATGCTTCTCCAGCAGAGCACTCCTAATCTTGTAAAAAGTACCCTTACCAGTGCCACATAATTGTACTTGTGCTGAGGCTGCATAAAAGCATCCTGTATGCTTTGTAAAGTAACTGGTGTTAGGCAGGGCATCCAGTCATAGAAACTATGCCAAAATAAACATGGGGCCTGGCCGGCCCCTATCAAACCATTTCAGCATGGCAAACAGACATTAAATGACGATGATGGTGATAATGATGGTGATGAAGATGATGATGGTTCACTGGAGATCACTATATCAAAATTCCAGGATACTAACATGGACGCATCATATGACAATAACTAGAGACACTATACATGCATATATTAATACACACACACATCTCATCATCATTATCATTATTTTTGATGTCTGCATTCCATGCTGGCATGGGTTGGATGATTCAACAGGGTCCAACTAGGATGAGGGCTGCACTGGTCTCCAAGTCTGTCTTGGCAAGGTTTGATGTCCTTCCTAACACCCACCACTTCACAGAATGTACTGGGTGCTTTTTTTTTATGGCACCAGCACTAGTGAGGTCACCAAGTAACTGACAAGACAGGACTCTTTAACAGAGTGAGGTTGCAGTATTGAGAGAGATGGTTTTGTACCAGGTGTAGAGAGGCTAGAATAGAAAAAGGATAGGAACAGGTGTTTTGCTGTAGAGGAGATACATAGCTACATGACTGTAGCTACATGACAAGAAAGTATAGTGGAGATGAGATATCAGGGCATATCCTCAAGGTACAAGAAGGTGGATAAAGAGAGAATAGGGAGAGAAAATAGGTTCCTTTGAGTCACAGTGAAAACTGAAACTCGTTCTGATAAAAGATATAAACTCCACTTAAACACAGTTATGGGAAACTAATGTAAATTATATAAAGTGATGTCAATAAGACATATTCAACAAACCTCACTATTTGGTGGGAAGCCAAGGGTAAGAAGTGCATAGGTATCAGGTGTAGTGAGGAGACGGTTAGGACCTGCAGTAGTGTCATCTCCTAGTATCTTCTTCACAGTGAGTTCATCACATGGCCGTGATGTGGCAGCTGTTATTTCACTGTCAATCTCACCTGGACAACAAATAGAAACTTTATAAAAAAACTTTTGAATCTGATTGGTAATATGAGTGTGGAATGATGGGATTGCATCCGAGTGTAACATAGCAAGATGGAAACAAGGTGATGATTGGTGGGGGGGGGGAAGTAGAGATGGAGTGAAAACTTGCGATTGTGGAAAAATGAGAGGTAATGCACCAGACTGTAACAATAATATCAGAGTGTAACTGTAATACCAGAATGTAATTGTAACACCTGAGTGAACAACAGTAACACCAGAGTGCAAAACTGTAACTCTGGAGTTCATTTGTAACACCAGAATTCAATAATAACAGCAGGCTGCAACTGTGACATCCATATGCAACTGTAACACTAGAGTCTAATGTAACACCACAGAGCAGTTGTAACACAAAAGTATAACTGTAACATCAGAGTGCATTTATTAAAGTAGAATGTAGTTGTAAAACCAGATGGCAATTATCAGATCAGAATGCAACTCTGATACTAATATTCAACCGGAACACTAGAATATGATAGCAAAATGCAACTGTAACACCAAAATGCAGCTGTAACAGTGGAATGGGAACTGTGACACCAATACGCAGCTATGACATCAGTATGCAGTTGTAACACAAGAGTGCAATTGTAATATCATGATGCATTTGTGATATTAATATGCAATAGTGACACCAGAGTATAACTCATAGCATGGTGTGGCTGTATCACCAGAATGTAACTGTAATACCAGAATGACACAGTAATATACTTGTAATAACAGAATATAAGTGTAATAAACTAAAACTAAAAAATGTGTAACTGAAATGGTGGTTATGTATATATCTGTGACACAAGAGGGCAGTTGTATCACTGATGTGTCAGCAATGTAGCAACACATTATAACTGTATAACAAAAAGGTGTTACTGTAATGCAAGAGTATAATTGTAACACCAGAGTGTAGTTGTAACAGCAGACTATAACTGTAACACCAGAAAAAGTACTAACACCAATACATCTACAATATAATACCAGAATGTAACTGCAATTCTGTCGTAACATAGATAATTAACTGCTTGTAACACCATAGTAAAATTACAGTACAGTTCAGGACATACAACAAAAACAAAATTTCAGCAAGTGTACAAGACTTACCGTCATGTTCTTCAATGAATTGTAAACGGAATTGGTCAGCTTCTTTTGATGTTAGCAGATATTTCCTGAAGTTAAAGAATGTTAAAAAAAATGTGTATTTGTTGAGATAAAAAACTTAGACAACTGTGACATACACATCACAAATCCACATCTTATATACTTCCCTTAAACTCTCAGATTTTGTGTCCATATAAGATTCAAGGAATTAAATGGATGAATAATGATAATAATAATAAAATCATCATTATATTATTTAAGGTGGTGAGCTGGCAGAATCATTAATACACCAGGAAATGCTTAGTGGCATTTTGTTCATCTTTACATTCTAAGTTCAAATCCTGTTTAACGCTCAGGAAGTGAGAAAGTCTTTTACATTTCGAGCCTACGCTCTTTGACAGAAAGGAACTCAGAAATAAACAGGGAGAGAAAATAAAAAAGGTTTAGTGGCGAGCGATCTATCATGGCAAATGTATATATATACATACAATAAACTTCTTTCAGTTTCCATCTACCAAGTCCATTCACAAGGCTTTGGTCAACCTGACACTATAGTAGAAGACACTTGGCCAAGGTGTCAAGCAGTGGGACTGAACCTGAAAGCATGTGGTTGGGAAGCAAACTTCTTACCACACAGCCAGTCTTGTACCTATGTATGTATGTGTGTATATATATATATATATGTATATATATATAGTTTTAGGGAAAATAACCAAGTTTCAAGAACTCATCGATGAAAATCCATATTTTTATTTCTACGTTTGTAGAAATAAATATTCTTGTATTTTTCTATTATTCAATTGATTTTTAATGATAATTAAATAAATGTTTTTAGTTTTAAATAGTATAGCTTTAACTATTACACCGGTTAAATATGTACTAATTTTATCTTCATTATTATTTTAAACTTAAACTTCGTTCAAATTGTATTTAAAACAATGATAATTTATGTAAGCTGGTTTTTGTATATAATATACATGTTAGCATATATTATAATGGATGAAGGGATGATTATTGAATGTTTATTATTTTGATATTTTGATATTTTTAATAATTTTTCTATCTTTATAAAATAAGTATTTCATATAAATTCATTTGGTACTTATTGTTGGTTGATATATATATTTATTTATTTTAATTATTGTTCTAATTAAGACCTGACGATTAGCTGTATTTTTTAATAGAATTTATTTTCGATAATTTTAATTGATTTTAATCGATTTAAATTTCCTTTCTATTTGAAAATTAGTTATGAAACACGTGTAGTCATTTTATTATCTTTATCTTATGATATTTACTTTGTATTTTATTATACTCATTTATTGTGCTTTTAATTATTAATTTTTCTATGTGATAGTGGATTTTCATCGATGAGTTCATGAAACTTGGTTCTTTTCCCTAAAACTATATATTTATATATATTTTAATTTGTAAAGCTCAATTTAATTTTAATTGAGTTTTTACCTGTAATTTTGGATTTTGTCCCTAATATTATTATAATTATTATATATATATATATATATATATATATATAAAGCTTCAACACAGTTCTCATCTTCCAAATCCCACACACAAAGCATTAGTCAACCCAAAGTTACAGTATCATAGAAAACACTTGCACAAGATGCCATGCAGTGGGACTGAACTCAGAACCACGCAGTTGTGCAGCAAACTTCCTAACCACACGGCTATGCTAACGCTTATTCTTTATATATTTAAATTTTTTCTGTTATTTCAAAGCCAAGACTTTACCAGACTTAAAAGATAACAATCGATTCGATCGACCGAGGATGAAGACAATTGGGTATAGAGTGGGTGGGGGCAGAAATGCAAGACAGACAAACTAACAACAACAACAATAACCTCAGCAACAATAGCAAATAACAATTGTAACAAGATTTCTGCAAACCTTAATGCTCTTTCCATGCACAGTTTAAAAGAAAAGTGATGAGTTATCATATAAATAAAGTTGACACTAAAAATTAATCTGTTTTTGCTCAGGTTTCTTTCTTCTTCGCTTTAAAAACATTGCTTTCATTTCATATTTTTTTGATTCCTTCACACTTCTTTCTCTTCACCTTAAACCTACCATTCCACTCTGCCCTCTTTGTTTGTTTTTTTTTTTTTTATTGTTTCTACTGCTACCATTGTTGTTTTTGTTGTTGTTGCTGTCATTATTGTGGCTATTTTTTCTTCTTCTTTCTCATGAAGATCGGTGACAGGGATGGGAGGGAGTTCCATTTTTCAGGCTTTCATACAACTTAAGATTTACATACTTCTGTACCGTTCTGTACTGTAATGTGCAAGGTACTTTTTCATCATTCACTATTGTTGTTGTTGTTGTTGTTTTGCACTATGCTTGTGCAGCAGCAGCAGCAGCAGCAGTAGTAGTAGTAGTAATAGTTGCTGTTAAATCTCAAAGTTATTTTCTGTTGTATGTTGTTTATTCCATATTATGCAAAGTTTGTTTAAATGCTTTTGTTGTGTGTACTATGTATGTGTTGTTGTTGTTGTTGGTGGTGGTGGTGTGTATACAATGTATGTGTTGTTGCTGTTCTTCTTCTTCATGTTTTTGTAGCTAAAACTCAAACTTTATATGTTATCTCATATTATATATTATGGTTTTTTTTTGGGGGGGGGGGTTGTTTATATACTGTTGTTGTATTGTTTGTAGTTGCATTGTGTTGCTGTTATTGTTGTTGTTATATCGTGTGTTGTATTTGTGTTTTTTTTTGTATTTATGTGTTGTTTGTATTTTTTTGTTGTTTAACTCAAAAAAGTATTTCCCATGTTACATTGCATATTGTGTTGTACTGATTATTTGTGTAAATGTTGTTCTTGTTGCAGAAGTGTACATTTTGTACTTGTTGTTATTGTTGCTGTCTCCTCTTGTTTTTTTGTTTTTTTTTCATCACAAAAATACATATTTAATCCATGTTTCTTTCCATACCCACTCCTTCGAACTCAATTTATTTACATTAAATTTTGCTGCTTTTTAAAATACTTTTTTGGGGGGAGGGGGAAGGGGCAAGGGGTTGCCAGTGTTATATTTTTTGTTTTATTTTTCATCTTTAATTTTGTTGCTTATGTTGTTGTTTTTTTGTTTTCTAGTTTCATTGTTTCAATTTTTTTTTTCTTTTTTTGCAACAGTTGCTGCTGCTGTTGGTGATGATGATGATGATGATGTTGTTGCTGCTACTGTTATTGTTGCTATACAATTATCTAAAACTCAGATTTCATCTAGATTAAAATCTCTCTCACCTCTCTTTCTTTCCCCCCTCTCTCCTCACCAATGCACCATTTCTCCATACATAATATAACACTACAATCCCTCTACTTCTCTCTCCTTCTCTATCTATCTATCTATCTATCATCATCATTTTACATACACTTACCATGTTAGCATGAGTTGGATGAGTAATCCCAGTCACCAGCAAGTATTTGGGGGTACTACTTACCTAAAGGGATGAGAAGACCCATATGCGTGTGTGTATGTGTGTGTATCTATCTATCTATCTATCTATCTACCTAGCTATTTATCCAATTGTTTATGCTCCCAAGCAACTATCTATAGGTGCAGGCATGGCTGTGTGGTAAGAAGCTTGCTTTCCAACCACATGGTTCCAGGTTCAGTCCCACAACATGGCACTTTGGCCAGATGTCTTCTACTATAGCCTTGAGCTGGCCAAAGCCTTCTGAGTGGATTTGGGAGACAGAAACTGGAAGAAACCAGTTTTGTATATATATATATATATATATATGTATGTATGTATGTATGTATGTATGTATGTGTGTGTGTGTGTGTGTATCTTTGTGTCTGTGTTTGTCCCCCCCATCACCACTTGAAAACTAGTGTTGGTGTGTTTACATCCCTATGACTTAGTAGTTCAGTAAAAGAGACTGATAGAGTAAATACTAGGCTTAAGAAATAAGTGCTGGGGTTGATTTGTTTGACTAAAATCCTTCACGGCAGTGCTCCAGCATGGCCGCAGTCAAATGACTGAAACATGTAAAAGAATAAAAGAATGAAGGACTATCTATCTATCTATCTATCTCTTCTTGCTAATCCAAACCTCTGTCTCCCCATATAATCTCTTCTTTTCCTACTAAAAAAATATTTTTCACCATTTTCTTCAATTCCTGCAAGTGTGATTATGTTAATGTCATTCTTGTTGTTGTTTGTTATTGATGTTATTCTTGATGACTATGTTGTTAGTTTATTTATTTCAAAAAAATATATATATATATACATATTATTACTGTTTTTTTTTAAATATATAGCCAAAAAAAAAATTCAAATATAAAAATCAAATATAAAAAATTAAATATGCGTGTGCAAATAAGTGTTTGTGCAAAATAAAAAGAAATCATACATGCATGTGTATGTGTGTGTGTGTGTGCAAGTATATGTAAATATGTGAGCTTATGTGTGTGTGAGTTTCATGCTAAAAAAAAACATACAAGCATACATGCTTACATGTACACGTGCGTGTTTGTGTGTTAGAGTGTATATATCTATATATATGTGTGATATATGTGCAAGCATGTATGTGAAAATGTCCCATATTAAAAAATACATAAACATACATTTACATTTGGCATTATATATATATATATATACACACACACATATATATATATATATACACACACACATATATATATATACATACACACACACACATACATATATATATCCATACACACATATTTGTATGGTATGTGCATACACACACACACACGCACATATATATATGGTTTATGCATAGATGTATGTGATTGTGTTGTGTTAAAAAATATACTGATATACATAAGCAAATATGCATGTGTATATGTATACATGTCTACATCTGAATATAAATGTAAAAATGCATGTATGCATGTGAGTGTGAGAATTTTAATAAAAGTATAAATAAATGAGATATTGGATAAAAAAGCAGAAAACAAACAAAACACACACACACACACACACACACATAAACAAACAAACAAATATACACAGAACAATAACAGGACAATAAAAATAGCACCCTGCCATCCGCCCATGCTTATCCCCATGAAACAACAACATGATACAACACAAAATAATTCGAAAGTGATAAAAAAAGCAAACACACAAGAAAAACATGGTATAATAAATAAAATTCAACAAAATAATTAGAAGAAAAGTTGAACTTTTAAAAGAAAAAAAAAATGTTGACAGATTTATTGGGAAAATATCAAGGTGGGAGGTGACTAGAGATAACAAGTGGAGAGGAATCTTTCAACTTTCTGTCTCACACTCTCTTTCTCTCTCTCTCTTACAGACTCATTCTTTCCTTCTCTCTCTATGTCTTTTTGCTCCAAAACAATTGTTTTAGGACGAAGAAAGAAAGGAAAAAATATGAAGAATTTTTCTCAATTTCTCTCTCACTCTTTCTCTCCTTCTCTGTCACTCTCCTTCTCTTTAAAAAAAAAACAAAAACCAATTGTTTTAACCAGAAAGAAAAGGGAAAGAAAGAAAAGGGGAAAGTAAGGTAAAGGGGGGAAAATGATATTTGTTGATTTATATGTCTTATTTTGTAGCAGACATTAGGGAAGAGGTAGGGTGGAGCAAATTTCAATTTCTCTCTCTCTCGCTCTCTCTCTCCTCCCTCTTTCTAAAATAATATTTTGGGACAGAGGGGAGAGCGGGGAAAATGGCATTTGTTTGATATATTCTTTATTCTAGAGCAGACAACAAAATGGTGGGAGGGAGGAAGGACAAGGGGTCTGGTGGGGGTGAATAAATGGACAGAAAGAAAGAAAGAAAGAAAGGAAGGAAGAAAGAATCAACAAACTTACTGGTTAGTACTGGAGTCGGTAATAATCCATTTATTGGCGTCGACAATCTGAAGGCAGCGGATTTTCACTGGCAGAATGACTTGGTGAGAAAGACACTGGAGTGGGTCGACAAGAATAACAGTGTCACTAGATTGAAGAAGGAAAATGAGAACAAAAAAGTAGTAGTAGTGGTGGTGGTGGTGGTGGTGGTGGTGGTGGTGGTGGTGGTGGTGGTGACGGTGGTGGTGTTGGTGGTAGTAGTAGTAACAACAACAACAACAACATTGGAAAATATCAAATTTTGGAAGTGAGGAAGTTGTAGTTGATTAGATCAACCCTGGTACATAAACTTAGTTCTTTATTTCGTTGAGCCCCTACCTTCAACCACACTCCCAAGACTTACAAAAGAATAAAGTGCAAAATCAATCTCAGCAGGATTTAACCCTTTAGCATTTAAGCCGGCCATATCCGGCCAAAATATTCTATTTGCTTTATGTTCAAACTAGTCAAATGCATTCTCTTACATCTATCCTATAATGCCATATAAAAAGTAAAAAATAGGTGTAGGAGTGGCTGTGTGGTAAGTAGCTTGCTTACTAACCACATGGTTCCGGGTTCAGTCCCACTGCGTGGCACCTTCGGCAAGTGTCTTCTACTAAAGCCTCGGGCCGACCAAAGCTTTGTGAGTGGATTTGGTAGGCAGAAACTGAAAGAAGCCAATCATATATATATATATATTTATCTATATGTGTGTGTGTCTTTGTACCTGTGTTTGTCCACCACCACCACCACTTGACAACTGGTGTTAGTGTGTTTACGTCCCTGTAACTTAGTGGTTCAGCAAAAATAAGTCCTGGGGTCAATTTGTTTGACTAAAACCATTCAAGGCAATGCCCCAGTGTAGCTGCAGTCAAATGACTGAAACAAGTAAAAGATAAAAGATAAAAGAAACATTACATTTCACAGAGTAATCTGAATGCTAAAGAGTTGAATAGCAACAATACAGTAAGCCCAGAGGTCCAAATGTAAAAAACATGGTAAAGACCACCTTCAGACTTGAATGACCAAGGGACTGCACCTAGAAAGTTACCCTCTGAGGCACAAGTCCAGGCAAGATTGTTTATGGAAAACCAGCTGTCACCCTTACATACCACCAGTTACCCATGCATACTAGCAGTTGCTCATGCATACCAGCAGTCACCCATGCATACCAGCCTCCTTTCTCCATGCCACCAATGTTGTCCAAAGTAAAGGCAAAGGGCAATGCAGCTTGGCACCAGTGACAACACTACTCATTTCTACAGCTGAGTGAACTACACAGCCCGGTCTGAGAATTGAACTCGCTACCTCATGATTGTCAGCCCAACACGCTAACCACTGAGCCAAGTACCTTCACCAGACATTCAAATATTAACTATATGTATACATATATACACTTTTATGCATTGATTTTTATAGTTAATAGAAGTCCAAATATTAACTGTAAAAATCAACACATAAAAGTGTATTTATGTATGCATGTATATACATCAATAAAGATGCTATTTATCTTCTTTGCTGCAAGACCCCTTTTTCTGTCCCCCTCTCATACTATAACCTCTCATCATCTGGCACAAAGTCACTTCCCTCAATATTATTCCTCCCTCAGTTTAGGAGGCTCATCTTGCAGGTTACTTGGAGACCTCAATGGTGCTGGTGCCACATCAAAAGTACCCAGTATATTCTGTAAAGTAGTTGGCATTAGGAAAGGCATCCAGCCATAGAAACCATGCCAAATCAGATTGGAATCTGGTAAAGCTCTCCGGCTTACCAGTTCCGGTCAAACCATCTAACCCATGCCGACATGGAAAGTGGATGCTAAATGAAGATGATGATGATGACGATGATGAGTTTTAACATCCACACAAAGGTCACATACATGGGAAGAAGAAATAACAGTGATATTGACCTGAGAGAGATAACCGAGGAGTTTAACCCAACAGCTACCAGGAACCTCTAGATGATTGCTCAACCAGCTTGAACAGCAGAAATCCCTTAAATCATATCTAGCCATCTTTAACAAGAAAGACACACATTAAATACACTCAGGCTAGGAGACCCTCTAAGACTACAAGACGGCTGCAGCCAAAATATTTTTGGAAAATGCTCTGAGTCAGGGTTAATTGTCCTTAACTAACTGCATTCATTTCACTTCACTAAACATTATTGATGCTCTTAGAAAAAGCATTAATGTTACAACTTCCTACTCATCCTCGCCTACACATCCAAAAAATTTTGATGCTTTGTTGTAAAAACAAAAAAAAAAAATCAAACACGAAACAAGAAAAGAAAACAAAAATGAAACAAAATCTCATTTAATTTGGTCAGTTTAATTAAGTAATGAAGATTTATTTACCTGTTTTCTTTGTAAAAGGTGATAATGTTGGAATCTGGTAGAGTGGAACCAAGCATGACAAATGGATTCTGGCAATAGAATAGAGAGTTTATATAAATATATATGTATATATACATATGTGTGTGTATGTGTGTGTATGTATGTGGGTGTATGAATATAAACATATCATCATCATCATCATCATCGTTTAACGTCCGCTTTCCATGCTAGCATGCGTTGGAATATTCATATATATATATGCACACGTATATATAATACATATATATAAACATACACACACATATATATTATACATATATATAAATGATACATACATATATGTATAATATATATATATAGACATACATATATATACATATATATATATCTGTGTGTGTGTATATATATATATATATATATATATATATATGTACAGTAGGGTATATAATACCACTTGCTAAAATTAGAGCCAAGGCTCGAAAACCACCAGAAAGCCACAATAAAGATACACAGGAGCAATGCAATAAACACATGAGAAATAGGCTTACCTTTGCATTGAATACATTAATAAGTAATGTATATTTCAATACCAATTGATTTCCCCCTCTGTATAACCAACATGCTCGTGTATATCTTTATTGTGAGCTTCTGGTGGTTTTTGAGCCTTGGCTCTGATTTTAGCAAGTGATATTACATACCCTACTGTATCTAAATTTGCCTTATATTGTGCCTGTAACGGTGTGAACTTGCTGGCCACCTTATTATTACCTTATTAATATCATTAATAATAGTAATAATACATCTTTATTTTATATATATATATATATTTGGCGTTAGGAAGAGCATCCAGCTGTAGAAACTCTGCCAGATCAGATTGGAGTCTGGTGTAGCCATCTGGTTCGCCAGTACCCAGTCAAATCGTCCAACCCATGCTAGCATGGAAAGCGGACGTTAAATGATGATGATGACGATGATGATGATATATATATATATATATATATATATATATATATATATATATATATATATATATATATATAAAGAATAAATTTTATATATATATATATATATATATAGATATATATATAACCTGCCACACCTGTATGGGATGGAGTACAAGCAGTCTCTGGTCATATTCTCTTCTACTGGTGGTTTTACTCGAAGGAGATATGTGCGAAGTATTGTATTACTCTTGAATACTGTCCTGATGTCATATGGGCCGCATATCTTTTGTATCTTTTCGGAGAGGCCTTTCACATAGGGTAGACAGACTGCGGTCAGTTTATGGGTTTCATCCCCCCTTTTCTTTATAATTGGAATGAATAGTATGTTTTTGGGGTAGTTGTTGCTTAATAGATTGTTACTTAGCTTGATCATTTTTTGTGTGGTGTGTATCAGGATTGCTACTTATATTCTTTGCTCAATGTTTTAGGTACTGAGCAAAATCTCTCTTTTTACACTGTATGGATGGTGGGAATTGAAGTTGAGGTATCGTCCAGTGAAGCTTGGCTTGCGGTATACAGATGTCCTGGATCCATACTTTTGTTGAAGGTGCCATGCAGTAGGACTGAACCCAAAACCATGTGGTTGCAAAGCAAGCTTCTCAACCACACAACTAGAACATAATTAAGTAACAACTGAAAGTGAGCTAATTGATAAAGAATAAATTAAGGAAAAGGGACACTTACATTCTTTTTTGGTTTAACACCATACTGCAGGAATTTCCTCTTCTCTATTGCAATCTCTGGTAAATATTCAGACTTTAGCCGTGCCACTTCCCCTGTTTCATAGTTAAGGCTCATCAGTGCATTTGTCTGCAGAAATGGTAAATTTATATAAGTTACATGGCTTACACATTTTAACAAGCTACACAGCTGAAACATGAACAGAAACAGACCTCTTATCCAGCTTCTAGAAATTCAGAATTTCCAGAAATCCAGGAACACTGGATTGAAGTTGGTTAATTTGCACATGGTGTGTCAAAAATAGTTTTGTTCTTTACTTTTTATGTAGATTAATAAGGATTAAACATACTCTGCTTCAGAAATGTATTAATTCGTATAGTTTTAATGTATACCTGTATCTGTTAGATAACATCATGTACTTTACTTATCTTCATTTAATTTTCAGATTATAAACATTATACTGGATACATGGTACAGAGTGATATATTTTAAGAATGAATTTTAAATGGATTAATAGATATCAAATGGACCCTGCTTTAGAAATGTATTAATTTGAATATGTTAGATACAATCTAGTTCTTTACTTTTCATAGTTCATTTTATATTTCAAGTATATATTTAGTCTGTCTCCAGAAAATCCAGACATCTAGGCAACTTCCGATCCCAAGTCTATTGGATATGTGATCTGGTACTGTATTAGATGACACAGCTGTCAATATATCTAGATATGTACAATACGATGTAATTGTCAGCAGACATTTATTACAATGAACAAACTGCGAACATACCCAGCTATGTACATTATGTAGGAATTGTTAACATATACAGACATATACCTCATATAAGCATTGGAAACAAACATAACAACATACAATATACACATATATTCTCATATATAAAACATTAGCATACACAGACAATGGTTGTGTATTGATGTTGCTTTAAATTTATCATGCTTTATCTCGTAGCTTCAAGATTTTGATGATGTGATTGTTTTTACTTTTAGAATGATATTGTAGGGTATGTGTGAGAAGCCAGATCTGGCCAGCTTGAGCATAAAACAGGTAGAAAATTTAGACCAGATATGGCCAGTTTAAATGCTAAAGGATAAACAGCTGGTTTAACTGCTGCTATCTTCTTCCTTTTCCTATAGTTACAGGTTCAAAAACTTACGCATTCCTCATGTAGTATTAGTGTATCATCAAGAGGTGCAGTGAGGGCTGTCAGTTTCACTTTTGGCCGATATGCCATGCTGACTGGTGGGAAGAGTTCATACAGTTCAGTCAGTTTCCCGTGTACAGACTTGGCATCAATGCTAATCACTGAGATTGGGTTACATGTGGCGACATGGATCATATCTTTGATAGATTGGCCAGCACTACGATGCTCAGCTGAAACAAACAAACAAGGGTATCATTATCATCATCATAATTATTATTAATTATTATTATTGAGCGCAAACACCTAAAAAAGTTCCATGAGGCTCCGGTAGGGGGGGGGTGGCGAACCCTGCTGTACTCTTCCACCACAACTTTCTCTCACTCTGACTTCCTGTTTCTGTTGTGCCTGTAATTCGAAGGGTCAGCCTTGTCACACTGTGTCACGTTGACTCTCCCCGAGAACTACGTTAAGTGTACACGTGTTTGTGGAGTGCTCAGCCACTTGCACGTTAATTTCACGAGCAGGCTGTTCCATTGATCGGATCAACTGGAACCCTCGACGTCGTAAGCGACAGAGTGCCAACACAACACAATTGTTACATACAAAGTCTACTTTTCTGTAACCTGTCAGTAATTCAACTGCTGCACCTCCAATATATCCATAGTTTGCACTGGGTACATTGCATGAAATTTCTATCTGCTTTTTTTCAACAAACTGGGCAAGGCCCTTTACCTGATGCAAGTAGGACTCCACCTGTTTTCGTGCTTTCACCTCTTCAGCAAGGCATTTGTTTCTGTCCCTCTATCATACTTTCACATCTTTCAGTGCAATACCTCACTCAGTTGAGGGGGGATCTTGTCTTGCAAGTACTTGGTGACCTCACTATTGCTAGTGCCATGGAAAAAGCACCCAGTACACTCTGTAAAGTGACTGACACTCAGAAGGGCATTGAGCTGTAGAAACCATGCCACAGTACACATTGGAGCATAGAGCACACTGCCCTCAGGCTCATTAATTCCTCTCAAAGTGTCTAATCCATGCCAGCATGGGAAAAGATGACAATGACAATATATACATATATAATTTTATTAACAGTGATTGTGAAATTTTATCAGTCATAGGCCTGTTCAATGCTTATAAGCATGTATTTAATTATTTCTCCATGCAAATATATATATATATATATATATATATATATAAGTATGTATGTATATATATATATATGTATATAGCTACACTCTCTGAGTGGTTGGCGTTAGGAAGGGCATCCAGCTGTAGAAACTCTGCCAAATTTAGATTGGAGCCTGGTGTTGCCATCCGGTTTCACCAGTCCTCAGTCAAATCGTCCAACCCATGCTAGCATGGAAAGCGGACGTTAAACGATGATGATGATGATGATATATATATATATATATATATATATATATATATATATATATATACATATATATATATATGAGTATGTATATATAACAAGAAAGTGTTGATAATAGGAAAAGCATCCAGCTGTAAAAATCTTGCCTCAACGTACAAATATTTCTACTTTTTCCAATTTTATTTTATTTTATTGCATTTTTAAATATTAGGATATGTTTTTTGAAGTTACAAGACCTGAAGAGTGTCCTCATTCTGAATGGAACTTATCTTGATCGATTTATTGCAAATGGCCCAGATCTTTTGAATGTATTCCATAACAGAGGGATTTTCTAAGTTTATTTCAGGAAGGGTCTTTTATGCAGATGGCATTTTAAATTGTTTTAGCAACAACATCGTGCCACATAGTACCATGACAACATTTTAGGACAGCTGCTAATCGCATGCATAATGCCTTCCATAAAAACATGACATAGCCTACACATGCGGTTGCACCTTGGGATTACAAGAGCGTCACTGTCCCTCTTGTTCACCAGGTACTTTGCGGCAATCTCCTGTATGTATGAGTGTATGTATGTATTTAGTAAAGGGAAATATGAGAATGACCAACCTTTGGTAACAGCCAAATCAGCGACAATGTTACCTTCATCAAGGGGAAGCAAACATTGGGCTTCTCTCTCAGTAAAAGTATTGGAACGACTCTCAGTCCGGTCTATAGATATAACTTCTTGTGGCAGTGGCAGCGGTCCCTGAGGATACAGAAAAAAATTACAAATAGAAACATTAATTCTACAAAAAAAAAGAGAAACAATTACCATGAGGATTGATGATGATAACAATGATGTTGATGATGATAACAATGATGTTGATGATTATAGTGACAATGACAAAAATGATGATGATGATGATGATGACAATGATGTTGATGATTATAGTGACAATGACAAAAATGATGATGATGATGATGATGATGACAATGACGATAATGATGATGACACACTTGATCCTAGCACCAATACATCACTGCATTCAGATCATATAGGCACAGGCACAGTTGTGTGGTTAGGAAACTTGGTTTCAGGTTCAGTCCCACTTTGTGACACTGGGAAAGTGTCTTCTCCTATAAGCCCTGGGCTGACCAATGCTTTGTGAATGAATTTGGTAGATGGAAACTGTGAAGAAACCTGTTGACAGCATATGAATCTATTAATCCAGACAATTTTTTTCCCTCCCTCTGTTTTTCTTCTCTCTTCCCCCCCCCTCCCCCCATTCCTTTCTGTCAAAGAGTGTAGGCTCGAAATGTCAAAGACTTTTCTATTTTTTCAGAGTGTCATGTCAAACTAATACATCTTATATGTTGTCCCCTCACCTGCTTCTGTCTTTTGATTTTTATGCGTTTGAAGTTGTAGAAATGAAATCTCACTTAATAATATGAAAATCAATAGGAAAATTAATTTTGGCATTATGAAGTCTCGTGTTACAGCCAGATTTTCAGGAACGCATTATTTCTATAAAGCGAAGGATTCCCATACAAGATAGAGACATAACTAGATTGAAGATGAAGGTTAGATTCTTTTCAGGACTTCAAATGTTGCTGGAAAGAAATGGGGAAGTTATTCTCAAACCAGAGACAGAAAACCTGGCCTGAATGCTTGTAAAAGGAGGCAAGGACTCTGGTAAAGATACCAGAAAAGCTAGATGATGATGATGTTAAACCAGGTAACATATTACGCCTCCCACTCTTGGCTGACATTTCATAAAATCTGAAGGCTTAACACAATATGAAAATTTCACTAACCTTTATATCAAGAGGCTTGGTGGTTACAGGGCAGCTGAAGACGTTCTGCTGCCGAATGCCTGAAGAAGCAACTCTCCATTGTCCAAGACGTTCAAATTCCGGTAAAGGAAGCCTGCAAAATAAGGAGAGCAGAAAAATTTTCCAAAACAGCCACAGAAATCATATGAAGGCAGACACTGACACTGAAGCATGACACCACTTGATCCTGTCAAACTATTCAACCCATGCCAGCATGGAACATAAACTTTCAATGATAATGACAATGATATATATATATATATATATATATATATATATATATATCAAAGTCCACACTGTAAAATGGTTGGCATTTGGAAGGCATCTAGCTGTAAAAATTATGCTAAAGCTAACCTTGTCTGTACTAGTGTCACATATAAAGCACTGAGTTCACTCTGTAGAGTGGTTGGTGTTAGGAAGGGCATCCAGCTGTAAAAACCCTGCCAAAACAGACAGAGTAGCCTAGAATAGTTTTTCTACAAAGCCAGCTCCTGTCACCTGTCCTATGCATGCATGCTTGGAAGATGGACATTAAATGATGATGATGTTGATGATATAGTTTGATAAGAGCCAACACACAAAGCTCTCAGTGCTTGAGTCACTCTGCTGCTTCTGCTAAATATTAATAAAAATATACAAATACTCATATTTTGAGTTCTGTTTTTCCTGTTTGCATCACCAAACCTATATATATGTGTGTGTGTTTGTGTGTATGTCCCCATGTACATATGTGTATGCATATCCTTTTCTTGATCTCATGTAATGGTTGTGAATGAGCATCAGTTTTTTTAAATATGTATTTTTGTTTGTTGCAATACTTAAGTTAAATAACTTATAGTACATATCTCTTTAGTTTTCCCAGAACTTATACTCAGTAAGCCAAAGTCTGTGCAATGTTTGCTTCATTTATAGACTGAAATACTAGAGATCATAGATCAGAAGTTTATATGCACAAACCTGTACAATTCTTTACTGCTAGAGAAGCTGAACAGGAGGCAGTAAGAATTGATTACATTGATATTAAAGAGAAGGATGTAATGCTAGCAATAGATAATATAGATGCAAACTCAGTTGCTGGCCCTGATGGATTCCCAGCAATCTTCCTCAAGTCATGCAAACAAGTCCTTGTGAAACCATTGCAGTTACTTTTTCAGGGCTTCCTTGTAAATGGTAAGCTCCCGGATAAACCAAAGGAGGGAATAATATGCCCTATCCATTAAGGAGGAAGCAGATAATAGATAATTATGCCCTATCCATAAAGGAGGAAGCAGAGCAGATGCTAAAAACTATAGGCTTATCTCTCTGACCTCACACATCAGGAAAGTCATAGAATGAATAGTCCAAAGAAAATTAATTGCATTCCTTGAAGAGAATGACTTGCTCACTGACACCCACCATGGTTTTCAATCAGGTAGAAGCTGCCTGACACAGCTCTTGCACCATTATGTCTGGGTGCTAAAGCAGCTGCTCAACAACTCAAATGTCGATGTGATATATCTCAACTTTGCAAAACCCTTTGACAAAGTCGACCATGGTATGATTTGTCACAAGCTCCAAAATCTAGGCATATTTGGAAAACTTGGAGAATGGCTTCATGACTTTTTAAAAGATAGAAGTCAGGCGGTCAACGAGGCCACCTCCAAGAAAATAATGAGTGGTGTTCCACAAAGCACTGTCCTGGGGCCACTGCTATTCATAGCGGCCCTCTCTGACATGCCCTCAGCTGCTCAAGTACCTACCCTTGTTAGCTATGCAGATGATACAAAAGTCTCTCAGAGGATACAGGACACTGGAGACATTGCGCATCTGCAACAAGAGTTGGACACAATATACAGATGGGCTGAGGAAAATAACATGCAGTTTAATCCTGGAAAATTCCAAGCCCTGTGCTATCAACACATGAAGCTCAATGAAAATCAGATAGGATACACTGGCCCAGGAGGGATTCTAATCCCTGAATCAAAATCAGTGTGTGATCTAGGCACTGACATGAGTAATGATGCATCTTTACAGGTACACATTACTAAGTTGGCAATAAAATGCAGATGTCTGGATGGATGGTGGATCTTTCAACCTTTCAAAACAAGAGAAAAGGAAACAATTATGGTCCTCTGGAGGATTTTTGTTCTCAGCTGTCTGGATTACTGCTCCTAACTGTGGTCACCAAACAATGTAAAGTTGACGACAGAACTCGAGGCGATCCAGCAAAGCTACACAAGGCAGATCGATACAATGTGACATATCAGCTACTGGGAGAAACATAAAGGGTTAAGATTCTACTCCTTGAAGTGAAGGTGGGAAAGATATGAAATAATAATATACATCTGGAAAAGCCTAGAAAAACTTGTTCCAAACTTTGGCTTTGTTACTTACACAAACAGCAGGATGGGGCACTGCTGCATGGTACCAAAGATCCCAACATTGCTATTAGGATACAGGACCAGATACTGCAACAGCTTGGGCTTCGAAGGCCCACAGCTCTTCAATATCCTCTCACAAAGTCTGAGAGACCTGCAGGGCATGGAAGTAGGATTTTTCAAAAAAAAAAAAACTATATCTCCTTCTGTCAAGAGTTCCAGATGAATCTACTTCTAGGCAAGAAACACAGATGAGGGCAGCATAGTTAAACTCCCTCATCCACCAAACCGTCACCTATCAGAAAAGGTTTAGTGAAAGTGTAGCAAAGTAAACAGTAGTGCCCCAGCATGGCCTCAGTCCTTGGACAGAAACTTAGAGAAAAAAAAAAAAAAAAAATATATATATATATATATATATATATATATATATATATATAATATATATACTATATGTATATATATATATATATGTATATATATATATATATATATATACATATATATATATATATATATACATATATATATATATATATATATATATATATATATATATATA
>NC_142945.1:16018681-16081181 GCF_046866305.1 Octopus bimaculoides | reverse complement strand
AGGCGCAGGAGTGGCTGTGTGGTAAGTAGCTTGCTTACCAACCACATGGTTCCGGGTTCAGTCCCACTGCGTGGCACCTTGGGCAAGTGTCTTCTACTATAGCCTCGGGCCAACCAAAGCCTTGTGAGTGGATTTGGTAGACAGAAACTGAAAGAAGCCTGTCGTATATATGTATATATATATATGTATATGTATGTGAGTATGTTTGTGTGTCTGTGTTTGTCCCCCTCACACTGCTTGACAAACGATGCTGGTGTGTTTGTCCCCGTAACTTAGCGGTTTGGCAAAAAGAGACCGATAGAATAAGTACTAGGCTTACAAAGAATAAATCCCAGGGTCGATTGCTCGACTAAAGGCGGTGCTCCAGCATGGCCACAGTCAAATGACTGAAACAAGTAAAAGAGAAAAAAGAGTAAAGAGTATATTGCAAAGAATATTCTCTTATTGAGTCCTCTTTGGACTTCTTCCTCCTTTGACCATTGATTCAAGAATTTACACAAATTATACATTATATGTATATATTATATCTATATATAATTATATGTATATAATTATATGTATATGTGGAAAAGAACCTACAACAATTACCCACCCATGTGCCTCCACATGTATCGTCTGCTTCAAGCAATTTCCAAGACTTGTCGGTTAGTTCCCCTTGCTGTACGTGATTTTCGCGAGATTTTCCGCCATATTTCTCCTACCTTGAAGCTGAAGCTACAAAACGGCTATCCATTATTATTTTGGCGTTAACGCCTTAAAGAAACTACATACACAAATATAGGATTTTCACAATTAGCAAACATCGTATTTTTTCCTTTGAGTGAAAGATCCGTATCCAGTAAGTGGAAGTGTAGCTGTGAGTCGGAAGAAAGGGACTGCTAGAAACAGCAAAATAAGGCAAAGGGGTCGGTGTTTAAAGAAAAGGCGCACCTCATGCCAGTTAAGTCACAGAAATTACTTATAAAACAGCTACCGTGTATTCAATTTACTCCCTACACACACCCGAATATATAATATACAGTATATATATCGCACAGATTGAAACCAACACAGCAACGCTCTAAGCTTTATCGACGGAACAAATGTCGCAGCGATACCAGAATCACCAGTATTATTATTATTGTTGGTAATATTTTTTTACTACTTCACCATCTCTTGCCATTTAGCGTGTTGAAGGAAAAAAAAAAAAAAAAAAAAAGACGTCGGGGAAAGCCAGCCATCCATCCAGTAGTCGGATTCCCTAAAGTGCGAAAGGGACTGCAAGACCCCAGATTTTTTATTCAAAGGAGGGCCCAGGTCATTTTTGGCCGAAGAAATCGGAATGCATGCCTCTCTCAAGCGTTAATAAGTTCGCTTCTGAGGATAGCAACACAACTACCAATAACACCACCACCAGCACCACCACCTCCACCAATAATAATAATAATAGTAACAATAATAATCACCAGAGCCGGTCGAGCGAGGACAATACGAACCACCGCAAGCGTCGTTTAAGTGGCTCAATAGTTGCAGTGAGTAGTACAGTCGGAGGAGTATCATCTGAGAGTAACAGTACTGGCGTTAGTAGTAGTAGTGGTACGTTGAGTAATACCAGCACCAGTGATACAGCGACAGGACCTACAACATCAGCATCAGTAATATTGTCGACTACTACAACAGCAGCGGCAGAAATAAGTTCAGACAGTGGCTGTTCCAGTTGGTCGAGACCATTAAATAGTACCGCCACTACTACTCCTCCACCACCATCATCATCATCATCAACATTAGTAGACTCTACTTCCGACTCTTACCAGCGTCCGTCTTCTCCGTCGAATCATAAGAAAATCAAAGTGTCCATTAGTCCCACGGCGGGATTGGCATTTGACCTGGACATTACAAGCCAACACAACAAAAACAACAACAACACTGTAATAACAACGACAACAACCACAACAACAGCAGCCACAGTACCGCTGCCAGCACCAGCAATAGTAGCTACTGACTATAATACTGCCAGTGTTAACAACGACACTAACACCGCCAACATCAGTGATAGTAGTGTTGTGAGTGTCAACCACTCCAGTAGTGGAGATAACGGTGCAGAAGGTGCAGGAACAACAACAACAGCTGCATCATCAGGAGTAAGTGAAGAAGCAGAACATACTGGAAGTGGTCAAGGTGGAGGTGCCAGCTCTGGGACTGACGGCTCTTGCTCCTCGGTCGAACCATCTACCACCATCTCAACTGTCATTGCTACAACAACAGCATCAGCAACAACAACTAAAGTTGAAAGTGTGTCGGCAGTGGCGTCGTCGTCGACAACAACAACAACAACAACAACAGCAGCCAAAAGCAAAGAGGTCAGTGGCCCCAGCAGCAGCACCGCCGCCGCCACCACTTCTACCACCACCACTAACAGTACTAACGGCATCCGACCGACTGTTGTGACGAGCAAAGTGAATTCGCAAACCTTCAAAAACAAAGCAAGCGACGACCAGGAACTTAACCTCACCACCGCCACCAATACCATAACCACTGCTACTACCACTTCCACCCTCACTCCTACCACCACTTCTGCCAGTTGTACAGGTACCTCAACCAGTACAACAACCACAACTACTAGTAACTATACCACTAAGACTTTCACTGCTCCGTCGACATCGAGGGACAAAAGTGGGCAAAACATAGAAGGTCCTAGCTGCAGCAGTGGTGGTGGTGGTGGTGACAGCGGCGGCGCTGGCAGCAGCAGAGGTGGTAGTGGTGGACGTAAGGAAGAGAAGGAAGACGACGACGACCGCAACCACAATCATCATAAACAAGAAGAAAAAGAAGAAGAAAGTAAGAGAAAAGGAGAGAGGAGAGAAGAAGGAGAAAGAGACAGAGGTGAGGGAGGAGGAGGAGGAGGAGGAGTAGACGCAGCAGCATCAACAGCAACACCAGTAGCAGCAGCAGCAGCGGCGGCTGTAGACGAAGTGGTAGAGAGAGAAAAAGGTGATAGAGGAGTGAGAACAATGACCGAGTCTGAGAGGAGACCTAACTTCTCCGCTCTGACCAACTCCAGCAATGGTATCAGCAGACACCATGCTTCACCCCTCAACGCCGCCAACAGACCCGCCGCCGCCAAAAAATTGGTCATCAAAAATTTCAAAGGTGAGGGACCAATCTCTTCTCTTCTGTTTGTTTGTTTGTCTGTCCGTCCGTCTGTGTGTATGTATGTATGTGTGTTTGTCTGTTTGGTTGTTGCCCCACCCCCCACCCTCATGTTTTCGGGTAGTCCAGTCATAGTAGAGGAATACTTTTTTTTTTATTTTGTTAGACTGAGAAATCAAAATAATAAGAAGAATGTAGTTCAGAGATTTATTATTAATAATAAGAATGGTTTTTAACAAAAAACTCGAGAGCATTTAATATAATCCAGGGTGGAGAATGCACTCGATGAAATCGATCCCAATTATTTAACTGGTACTCATCAGTTTTATCGAGTCTGGTAAAGAATGAATTACGAAGTCGATTCAGGCAGTATTTGAACTCCCAGTATAAAAAAAACAACTAGTGATATCTTTAATTTTGTTCGACGCTCTACTAATACTGCTATTCAAAGGAAAAAAACAAGACAAAAACAAACTAATATCAATAAGGTTGTTATATAATATTTTATACACTTATTGGCAAGTGCATTGGTGATTACATCGACCTGAATGTATCACTGGTACACTTGTACTAAATCGATCCCGGAAACAGGAAAAGACGAAGTTGTCGACCCCTTCCCTTTTTTTAATAATTATATTCAGATATGTATGTATTCTATATACATATATATATATATATGCAACTCTTTACGTATTATATGTACATATATTTGCAGCTATATATCTGCGTGTATGTTACATACATATACATGTAACTATATATCTGTGTATACACACACATATGTTTCAAGTGTGTGTATATCTGGCAGATGTGTGTTCTATATGTTCCATAGAAAATACTTTTGAATATTATCTTTCCTCGAATATGTCTCTTGTCATGACTATATAGATATATACATACACTTATAAAGCATATATTTATATAATTATTGGCGTGTCTATGGATAAACTTGCCTAAAAATGATTTTGCTTCTTTTTTCTTTTTAACTTCTCGAAATATAAACAGGTCAACGCGGGAGAGCCTTTACGTTCTCTCTCTCCCTCTCGACCTTCTAGAAATAGCTGTTAGATCTCTCTCAAATATTGCACTTCTACTGGGGAATAAACACATTGGATATTGTAGTTCTAAATATGTAATATCCAAGAGAAAGACATGATTGTCAAGGTCTTTGATCATCAGTCTGTTCAGTTTGGGGCTGGGTGAAGGGGTAGCAAAACAACATGATCTTTCCCAAACATTTGTTTTTCTTTATATGCATATGTACACACACACATTTTCTATTGTGGTGTGGCTAAAGATTCAACGCCCAACGTCTGATACAACTTTATTTAGTGTTCTTTCATTACGTCCAATATCCTTGTTTTTATTTCGCGGTACTTTAATAATATTAAAGCGAAAAGGGATGAATGCCTCACTTCACATTCTCTACATAAAAATATAATTTCGTACTTCACTTTTGATGGCCGTCATTGTGATGCATTGTGGGTATTTAAAGATGGCAGCGCACACAGCCTTACATGTGTTCAATGGGTGTATTGTCATTTGCACAAAACATTTACGCGTATTCGCTGATATGCTTATACATAGCTAATGGTTCGGGGCCTTTTTTCCTCCCTTCAAGTGAGTAAACTTATCTAGTGATAAGTCGATATTACTGCCTGCCTCGTGTGTTTATGAAACCAAATACGTGTGTGAATAGATCTACATATATACACACACACTCACACAAAGGCTAGTGTTCGTCTGCGCAAGATAATTACAGCACGCCATTCATTTAGAACTAATAAAATTCCGAACTTCGACTTTAATTCTATATATATATATATATATATATATATTATTATTATTATTATTATTATTTCGTCCTTTTTAGGTAACGAGTTGGTGAGAATGACATACTTGCTTGGTGGCAGGTACGTTCTGAGTTCAAATTCTACCGAGGACGGTAAAATAAGTACTAGCTGAACTCTGCGGTCGATGTAATCGACTTATAATAATAATAATCGGCAGAAGTTATAGAGTGACTCGAGACTCGATAGTTTCCTGCATTGGCACTTATCAGACGAAGTACTGATGCACAAATTTTTGGACGGCCCTTGAGTTACTCTAACTTCTGCCAAGTAATAATAATAATAATAAAAACATATGCTCATGATTTGAATTCTACTTTCTTGTTTGTGTCATCAAGCCTATGTATGTATGTGTATGTGTAGAATTTACTCAATAGAAGTCTTTGAAAAAAGCATGACCCTCGGTTCTACTTTAACTTCCCCGTAAATCTGAAACTTCATATATGTTATCTTTTGTTTTGTTTATTATATACATGTTATTTTTGTTTAGTTATTTTCTCTTTTATCATTATTTCGACTGATGGTTGTACGATTCACAAGCTGCTTTAAAAAAAAACCAAAAAACAATTAAATACTAGTTTGTGAACTTGTGTTCACAAACTAGTATTTAATCTTCTCAGACGGTGATGTCTGATAACAGGAATCTCTCGCTTTACGGAAGTAATGCGTTCCCGAAAGTCTGGCCGTAATGCGAAATTAATTTTTCTATTGATTTTCATATTAAGTGATATTGCGTTCTTACGGACCCCCCCCCCCCCCCACCACCACCAAAAGAAAAAAAAAAGCTCAAGAAAACAATACAGAACAAAAAAGCACTATCACCTTCATACCTGAAAATAACTTTCTAAGCAGACACGGTACAATATAGATACATCAAAGCGAAAACATTTCCAGAGGAATAAGGGAATTAATAAGAATCGCAATATCATTAGATACGCTCTTACCACAATAGATGTTGACTACTGTGTGAGGAGCGTTAATAGGATGATGAGGGACAATATTTACTATCTTTATAGTTCATTATCATGAACATCAGCTTGAGGGGTGACTCGCTTATCCAAAGATGTTTTTGTTGTTTGTGACGCATCATCTCTCCGTATAAGAACTGAGCTCATTATAAACTCTTTTAATTTGTATGTTATGTTCATAATTAGGATCATTATCAACAAAAACCTGCAGACCTTCCTCTATAAGTGCCAACCTTTTAGCAATAATTTTTGTAGCCAATTTAAGTGGTGTTGGTGGAACTTCCATTGTCTCGTCTGTATTCTCAACTTGTTCACTTTCTAACTGCATCAACCCCTCATTAGATAAACTTTCTGGGATACTAGCAACTCAGTCACATCATCTCCATCCTTTTGCAAGTGTCACAGTCTCTTTCTGAATTTGATGTAGACTTTCCGCTTGAGAACTTGTAATGGTATGGATATAACCTGGCCTTAAATTTTTCCAAGCATTCTTCAAAGTTGGAGGTTTCACTTCATCCTTTGGCTCTGCTTTATTATCCACAGCATCCATTATATTGTATTTCTTTCAGAATTCTCTAACTGTATGTTTATCCTCCTTGTCATTTGCTTTCATAAGTTGCTTGAAAGTTCTTCTCATATCATATGTCTTGAAGTTGGTTATCACACTTTGATCCATTGGCTGGAGCAAAGAAGTATTCTTGGGGATATATTCTACTCTCACATTATCAGAAAGGTCATCTAAATTTGCTGGGTGACTTGTTGCACTGTCTAAAAGCAATTTTTTGTTGGAAATATTGTCTGGCACCGTTCCTTTCTATGGCAGGATGAGAAACGTTTGTGAAGTACTCTTTGAAAGCTCTTAGTCATCCCTGCTTTTTTATTTGAATGTCAAATTGGAGGTAGATTAGACTTGGTGTAATCCTTAAAAGCCCTTCAATTTTCAGAGTGATGAATGTGTAAGGGCTCTAATTTCATATCACTCACTGGTGGCATTTCCCCAAAATGTGTCAGATGATTTTTGGAAGTTTTTAGTCCTGGTGTTGATTTTCCTTCTTGAGAAATACAAGTTCTAGCAGACATGCGCTTCCATCAACTAGTATTCTTGCTCTGGTATGCAGCCCCCTTCAGCAATCCTTTTCTTCAGCTGCTCAGGATAATTAGTTACAGCCTTTATATCAGTGCTTGTAGTTTTACAAGTCACTTTTGTTGTGCAAATTCATGCACTTCTTAAACCTTTCAAACCAGCCTTTACTACCCAAAAAGGGGTTTTTCATTAGAATTTTACCTTCCTTTTTCTGCCAATTGTCATGTAAACTTTTTACTTTATTTTTTTTAAATTACCATTGTATTTATTTGCACATTATGTCAATTATGATCCTCGATACATACAATCAAAAGTCAGTGCATTTGAAGCATTATATTAGATCTGTAGAAAAATAAGGTCTGGAGTAGCTTCTTGAGCACTTGACATAATTTTCTCCATATTGTCATATATTGTTCCCACTGTAGATGTTGCAAGATTTAATATTTAGGTAACATAACTTAGTTTTACTTCAAAATCAAGTCTTTTTAAAACATCATGTTTAATATCCAGTGTAACTCTTTTACAGTAAAAAAAAAATTTCCCTGTAAAGATCTGATTTGTGAGAGTTGAAATTGAACTAAATTCGAAATCGAACTAATTCAACGACTGGCACCCATGCCAACGTCGTCTCCTTCATTGGACACGAAACTCAGCTTGCGAAGACTTATTGGGGCAAGTGAAAGCGAAATCGGGATGGCACCTGTGCCCAGCGTCGCCTTTCTGGCACTTGTGCCTGCAGCATGTGTAAGGACTTTTGAGCGAGATCGTTGCCAGTGCCCCTGGACTGGCTCTTGTGCAGGTGGCACATAAAATACACCAGTTTGAGCGTGGCCGTTGCCAGTATCGCCTGACTGGCCTTCGTGCGGGTGACACATAAAAGCACCTACTACACTCTTGGAGTGGTTGGCGTTAGGAAGGGCATCCAGCTGTAGAAATTGCCAAATCAGATTGGAGCCTGGTGTAGCCTTCTGGTTCCACCAGTCCTCAGTCAAATCGTTCAACCCATGCTAGCATGGAAAGCGGACGTTAAACGATGATGATGATGAAAATCGTTTTATTTTATTGCTGAAATAATGAAAATGTGATGAAAGGATAAATGACAGGAAGAGAAAGTCCCATACGATCACAGTTAACTGAAGGGTCACTAGATTTTATAAGCAATTTGCACCTTGCACTGGTGACTTAAAACAAATACATACACTCATGTTTTCATACATGCTTAATATCTTTTGTAGCCAGTGGAGTCTAAAGTCGGTGGGGATGATGTGGGTTGCATTGATTTAGATGTTAGTGATGGTGGGTATTGTTGGTGTTGTAGTGGTATATTGTTCTTACTAATTGTATTGTTGTAGCTGTTTAGTCTCAAATTAGGCCTCACAGATCAAAGACCTCTCATTCAACTTTCAAAATACACTAAGATACCTCATGTTTTTATTTGAAATGGATTTGCTTATCTATTTCATACTATATATTATTGTTGGTGGTTGTGTTGACAGAAACACATATACACACACATACCCATTCACATATATATATATATATATATACACTCACACACACATACATACATTATGTACATTATATATACATCTATGTTTGTAATGTGATGATAGTTTTTCAATTCATTAACTATATACTAAAATGCAAGTGGCCATTGCACTAAGAAGAAAGTGTAGTTTTTAAGATTTAAAGCTATACAAGTCTCCATTAGAGCAAAAGTACAGGCCGTATCCTGAAATAATGGTCATAATTTACAATTTCTGTTAGCATAAAGTCTCATAACTTGAGGTAGCCGTAACATGGGGTATACCTGTATATGGTCTCATAATGCAGAATTTCTTTTCATAACCCTCTTGAGACTGCTTCTGGTTCTGAGATACATGACTAGTTTTAGAGAGTTCATATTAACCAGTTTTACATATGAACCCTTTACATTGTTCTAAACCTGAGCATAATATTAAAAAAAAAAAAAAGTTATTTTACTAAATTTTTCTATATTCTTTTTTGTTTTCAAGGCAGTGTATATATATACACACACACACATATGCATTGTTAAAAATATGTACAGGGGTGTTAGATAATACAGTAATACAATCTGCAAATTTTTCTCTGCATTGACTTCAGTATATGATCACCATCAACAGAAATAATTGTTTCTAATAAAATAAGCAAAGGGTTTGAAATAAGGGATAAGGGTTAGTTGATTAAAGTGACTCCAGTGCTTGTGTTTTATTTTATCTCCTCCCCCCCCCCCCCCACAGGGATGAAAAGTAAAGTTGACTTCGGCAGGATTTGAACTCAGAACATAAACGAGTACTGATGTTCTAATGAATTTGTCTGTCCACTATGCTTTTATTATTATTATTATTTATTTATTTTTGCCTTCAGAACATTTTTCATACACTTATGTGACTTGTTCATAGTATGTAACTGGTACTTTTCGGGCCACCTGTTACAGAAGGATGAAACATAAGATCTGTGCTGCAGAAAACTATATGCTAGAAGGTAGTTGGTGATATTTTATTTAGATTGTCTGTGGCTTTGTTAATAATAATAATAAGAATAATAATTCTTTCTGATTTGGTACAAACAATTTTGAGTGGGAGAGGGATAGTTGATTACATCAATTGAGTACTTGACTGGTACTTTATATTATTGACCCTGAAAGGATGAAAGATTAAGCTGATTTCAGTGGTATTTGAACTCAAAATGTCAAGAGTAAGAAGAAATGCTTTGCAGCATTTTGTTCAGTATGGTAAAAATTTTGCCATCTCACCACCATAATAATAGAAATGGTTTCAAGTTTTGGCACAAGGCCAGCAAGTTTTGAGGGGAATAGGCTAAGTCTATAACATTGACTCCAGTTCTCAATCGGTACATATTTCATCGACCCCGTAAAAATGAAAGGCAAAGTTAACCTCAATGGAGTTTGAACTTGAAATGTAAAGAACCGGAAGAAATGCTAAGCATTTTGTCTGACACAATAACAATTCAGCTAATTTACCACTTTATAATAATAATGATAATAATAATAATAGTCTACTATAAGTACAAAGCCTGAAATTTTGGGAGAGGAGGAAAGTCAATCACATTGACCCCCAATACTTGACTGGTACTTAATTTATCGACCATGAAAGGATGAAAGGCAAAGTCAACCTCAGCAGAATTTGAACTCTGAAGGTAAAGATAGGTGAAATCCCACCAAGCATTTTGCCCGGTGTGCTAACAATTCTGCCAGCTCACCACCTTAATAATAATAATAATAATAATAATAATTTCTTTCTAATTTTGGAGAGGAAGATTATTGATTACATCTATCCCAGTGTTTAACTGGTACTTATGTCATCGGCCCTGAAAGGATGTAAGACAAAGCCGACCTCAGCAGACTTCGAACTCAGATTGTAAAGACACACAAAATGCAACTAAACATTTTGTTTGGCATGCTAATGCCTTGATGATAATAGTGGTAGAAATTATGCATACATGTAGATGTACTACTGCAACTGTTATGTTTAGCACTCCACATAGATTTTCATAATCCATTCTGCTTTCTCTATTCTTATTCATTAACTACTACACTGAGCAGTATTACCACAAATGTAGGGAAAATAAGGATAGACACAAGTTTATATTAAATTTTCTACACACATTTCACCATTGAGGTTGTTTGGAGCCCTGCAACAGTTGTTCCAAATGCATAGAGATGCACAACAACTCCTCATGGAACACTTAATTGTATCAAGTTACAGATAACTATGATGATGATGATGATGATGAGGATAATGATTTCAAATTTTGGCACAAAGCCAGCAATTCCAGGAGAGTGGGTAAGTTGATTACGTCGACTCCAATACTCAACTGGTACTTATTTTATTGACCCTGAGAGGATAAAATATAAAGTCAATCTCAGCAGCATTTGAACTCAGAGCGTAAAGACAGATGAAATGCTGCTAAGCATTTTGCCTGGCATGCTAATGATTCTGCCAGCTCACTGTTTCCTTAGTAATGATAATAATAATCCTTTCTACTATATGCACAAGGCCTGAAAATTTGGGGGAGGGGATAGTTGATTACATTGCCCCCCCCCCCCCCCCCCCCCGTGCTTAACTGGTACTTATTTCATCAACCCTGAAAGGATGAACGGCAAAGTCAACCTCAGCAAAATTTGAACTCAGAACATAAAGACAGGCAAAATACCATGAAATATGCTAACAATTCTGCCAGCTTGTCATCTCAATAATAATAATAATAATTAGCGGAAATAATAGTGCCAGGCTAAATACTTGCTAGTACATCCTTGTGTTCATATGTTTTTAGTTCAAATTCCACTCGAGTAAACTTTACATTTATTCCTTTCAACAACGAAAACAACAGCAACAACAATAATAATGATGATGTTGATTTCAGGCATTGGCATCATGAAACAAATTTGTGATGAGAGAATACTCTATTAAATGAATTCCATTACTTTCTTGATTCTTATTCACTCTAAAAGGATGACAAGCAAAGCCAATCCAAACCAAACAAAATTTGAATGTGAAACATGAATAAACGTAATGTAATTAACACCTCAAGACATTTTGTTTAATGTACTGATTCTGCAAAAATAAGAGAAAAAAATAAATAAAACTAGTGGTAGTCCATGTGGGCAAAGATCATTTTGAAAAGGTCATAAACTGGAATCAGTTTATGTAGTATGAGGAGGAGGACAGAGTTCTTGCATTTAATATCTTTTTGATAGGCACAGATGTTGCTGTATGGTTGAGAAGTTTACTTCCCGACCACATGGTTTCAGATTCAGTGCCACAGCATGGGGGACCTTTAGCAAGTATCTTCTTCAGCAGCCTCAGGTTGACCAAAATCATGTGAGTGGATTTGGTAGATGTAAAGTGAAAGTAACTTTTAAAAGAAAGAAGAAAAAAAACCTTTTGTTTTAAACGTTGAGATGTTAGATGAGTCTGCTACATCTCCTTTAAGTTTGGTTCTGACATCATCCTCTCTACCCCACACTCCATAATCTTTGGTACCACTGCTCAGTACCTTTCAGCATCAACTCAAAATGTACCCTCTTTTATATTTACTTATACAGGTGCAGGAGTAGCTGTGTGGTAAGTAGCTTGCTTATCAACCACATGGTTCCGGGTTCACTCCCACTGCGTGGCACCTTGGGCAAGTGTCTTTTACTATAGCCTCGGGCTGACCAAAGCCTTGTGAGTGGATTTGGTAGACGGAAACTGAAAGAAGCCCGTCCTGTATATGTATATATATATATATGTGTTTGTGTGTCTGTTTGTCACCCCCAACTTCGCTTGGCAACCGATGCTGGTGTGTTTACCGTCCCCATAACTTAGCGGTTCGGCAAAAGAGACTGATAGAATAAGTACTAGGCTTACAAAGAATAAGTCCTGGGGTCGATTTGCTCAAAACTAAAGGCGGTGCTCCAGCATGGCCGCAGTCAAATGACTGAGACAAGTAAAAGAGTATGCCATTGCAGACATCTGAGTACCTCCATAACTGCCCAACCTTTTGGAAAGGCATGAACACCTCAGCTTCTTGTGTTCCTCATAAATTGAAGCCTTCATTCAAGGTCTCACTTTTACTAATCATTGGCAAGTAAGCTATTTCATTGAACTTAGGTTTCTCATGTTAAGAAAAGCATGAATGTCTTCCTATCACTCTATTTTTAGGTTATATAAGAAAGTCTTATTTCAAGTGAAATCCAATTTAATCCTTTAAACTGTAGGTCTCAAAAGTCAGTTCTGCATTTAGGGAATATCAAATTTCTATATTTGTGTAATGTGTATTTTATAAAAGTGTATCATGAAACATTTTACAGTCACTTTTATGTACTAAAGTAGGGCTTAGCTTGAGAGACACCATAACTGCCTTCTTATTATACTCATAACTGTTTCCTTCCTGTGGGTGTGCTTAGCAGTCGGATGCCTTTCCCGATGCCAGTCTTTGGAGTTGACTTTCTCCATTATACAAGGATTACAGTATACCTAGTCTAAAACCAGGGTAATTTGTATCAACAGCATCATTTAGCATTCACTTTTCCATGCTTGCATGGGTCAGACAGAATTTGTTGAGGTAGATTTTCTACAGCAATGTGTGTGTCGTTTGTCTTTTACTTGTTTGATTCATTAGACAGCAGCCATGCTGGGGCACGACCTTGAATTTTTAGTCAAATCAATGAATTCCAGTACTTATTTCTTTTTTATTCTATTGGTCTCTTAAGCTAAATTGCTAAATTACAAGAATGTAAACATACTAGCAGTGGTGGAGAGGACATACACACACACACACGACAGGCTTCTTTCAGTTTCCATCTATCAAATCCACTCACAAGGTTATAGTAGAAGACACTTGCTCAAAGTGCCATGCAGTAGGACTGAACCCAGAACCATGTGGTTGGGAAGTAAGCTTCTTACCACACAGACACACCTGAACCTTGTATATGTGAAATACTCATTTGCAAACACTGGTTTCAATTTTGAGTTGTTTTTTTTTTTTTAACAGTTCATCTCATTTCATATATTTTTTTGGTTTTGTTGTATGTACTCTATTTTTTGGTTCTAGTTTTTGATTTTATTACCTTATTTTTAAAAAAAACTAAAAAAACAAAAAAACAAAACTAATTCTGATATTAATGCTTGTATTGTTAAAATATTTTATGGGACATTATCAAATGGTTCTGACAGCTGATTCTTTGCAGTTTGTTTCAAGTGGATGTGATGTTTTATTGTGTTTATTCACAAACAAGCTCTAGTTACAGTGGCTGCATCAAATGTTTCCATTGTATTCCCCAGTTGTGTAATCTAATTGAAATATAGTCTCTGTTTTGTTTCATGTTGTTCCTCAGTCTCAACCCAGTTGTCCTTCCTTTATTTTTAAAGATAGTAGAGTGTGATTTGAAGAAATTAACCTATTTCTAGTAGGCCAAGCAGCCCCTATTGAAATCACTACCTACTTTTTGGCTCATTTCTATCTTGTCTTAATTTTATTTGATTCATTGATTCACTTTCTGTCATCCTAGTTTAAACTATTTTCCTTTTTTTTTTTTTTTGCAAACAAACCATATCTGTTGCCTCTTTTCTAAGATCTGCTTCATTTTGTAGTGCTGAAATTTGAACCAGCTATTATGATGCATAAAGGTGCGTGGCTTAGTGGTTAGGGTATTCAGCTCATGATCATAAGGTCATGAGTTCAATTCCTGGCAACACGTGTCCTTGAGCAAGACCCTTTATTTCATGTTGCTGCAGCCCACTTAGCTGGCAAATATGCGTAGTACCTGTATTCTAAAGGGCCAGCCTTGTTACACTTTGTGTCATGCTGAATCTCCCCCGGAACTACATTAAGGGTACATGTATCTGTGGAGTTCTCAGCCACTTGCACGTTAATTTCACAATCAGGCTGTTCCATTGATTGGATCAACTGATACCCTCATCTTCATAACTGACGGAGTGCCAGTGTATGGAACACTGTGGCTAGAGTGCTGCTTAATGTATTCTACTTAGTTTTCTGGTCCAGCATACTATACTGACCTCTCTCTCTCTCCATATAGTTTGTTTGGTAATATGTTTCTGGGAATATGTTTGGATTAAAACAGTTTTAAAATCATTTTTATTGATGAGTGAATGACAGAATCAGTAACACATGGGACAAAATACTTTGTGGCATTTAGTTGCATTTTGAGTTCAAATCCTGTCTAGGTCCACTTTGCCTTTCATCCTTGTGAGCATGATAAAATAAGTACTGGGTGAATGTAATCAACTATAAGCATGTGTTGCCACACTCTAATGACTGAAACCACTAAACGAACATGAAGTAAGCAATCTAGTTATGAGTGGTATCTGTTGAGAGACCAGTACTCTACTCAAAGAGATGTTCTTTACTTTTGTACTTCCACTGTTTAATTTCCCACTATGTAGTTATGTCATTAATCTCGTCACTCATGATTACTGTGCTTGAATGTAAATCCCTGAGTGAGAGATAGGTTTGAAGCTCTTGGGTAACTGACAAATGTTAAATATCTGCTTCTGCCCTTTTTGAAGATGAATTAAAATAGTCTTGTTGTTGATTGCAGAGAGATAAAGCTGAAAGCAAAGAGTGTCACAAAAGATGGTGGTTTTCTCATTGTTCTGCTCAGCTCTGTTCAAACAGACTAATAGTGTTATTGTTTCTTCTATCGGTTCTTTTGGTATGTTTATGTTATTGGAGAGATAGTGTTGTATTGTGATGAAGTGGAATTCAGCACATCAGAGATAGATTCTTGTGTTAGAGAGCCCAAAGAATTACATCAGAAATTTGATATGAAATCTGAAACTTGTCAAAGGAAATGAGTCTCTTTCATACAATGAATTCTAGTAATTTTGAAAATATTTATATTGCACACATTCTGTCATGGGTTCAGTTTCAACCTGATGTGATTCTTGAAAGTAATCAATACTGAAATAGTTAGTGTCATTACCATCATCAGTGTTTTGTTTATAAAAAGTGTTGAGAATCTTATTCAAAATATGGTGACCAGGGCCATATTTGTTAAGTTCACCATCATCAGTTTAACCTTTTTTTTTTTCTTTTTTCAATAAAATAGATTTTAACAACTATTAGTGGTGAGATACTATGGATATATTTTCTCGGTAAATTTGTGGTGAACTTACCTGTAATCATCCAGAGTATCCTTTTTTACTTTATAAGTGAAATAAATGTTGGAGATGCTTTACACCACACAGAAAGTGTAGGAACTACTCAGAGGTATCGGAATTTCTTAATTCATTGTTGTATCAAAAACCCTTCTGTATCATCAGCAGGTGTCTCTGGGTTACAAGGATTTTGCCTGAACAGGCAGCAAGGGCTACGTTACTTTTTGCCTGCAGAAGGGTTTCACCTGTGTCAACCTCAACCTTGAGCTCTCTTGCCAATCACAATCACCTTGAGCTGGTTTCAGCTGCCATGTCTTTTTTCTTGGTGCCTTTTTTTACGGTCAGTTGCGTTCCACACCAATCTAGCATGCTATTGTTTGAGGAAAAACCTCATTAATCAAGTCCTGATATTTGGTTTTCTTTAGTTGGTGAGAAATGTCAACTCTGTCCTCCCAGGGTACTGTAAGCTCAACCACAATTGTTGTTTGTCCACTTCCAGAGAGTAGGAAGGTGTGTGGCTGGAGTAATGTTACCACTACTTCTTTTGAGACAATGAAGGATACATTGGATAATGTAGCCTTACAATAATTTGAGGGAAGAGGGGTTTTTTTTCATCATAGATCTACTTAGCTGGGACTGACCTATGACTATGCAATAAAATCAACTGTTCACCTTTGAAAGGCTACTTTTCTTAAGGAATTGAAGTATTTCTCCACATTTCCAAGAAGCTAAATTCACTTTTGTTTTATTCCATTAACTTTGATAGATTAGCTTGTTGCTTCTGTAATCATTCAAATAAAGTTGAATATATTTGGGATATGAGAATTACAGGTTTTCTTTTTTTTTTTTTTTCTTTAGTGCTCAATACATGCTATCTAACATTTTTGCCTGTGTATATCTATATAGGTAGTTTTGATCTTTTTCTGAATTTCACATATCTTGTAAACAGTCTGCCACCAAGTCACTATTCTGTGACTTGTGTCAGTTGTAATTTTATAAAGTCAGCATTTGGTGCAGTTGGGTGTTTTATCTTGCTATTCTTTAATCTTTTGTGAGGTATTTAGGTCAAGATTTCTAGTGCTTGTATTGCATGGAGATAGATGGTGCCTAAACTGTATGTATTTGTCAGTGAGGCATATTTGTGTTTTGGATAAAGGTTTAGTTGTTCTGTTGTGAAGAAGTGCTGTTTTGGCTATATGACTGGTATCTCTACCTTGAAGGAATGAAATGCAGTGGGATTTGAACTTGGAATGTAGGAACAGAAGTAATTAGCCTGTTTTGGCTATATGAAGTCAGTTAATCTCAAAGAATGATTTTTCTGGCATTGTTCTTTTATGTTTATGTGTGGTGGTTTAAGCTATGAATTTGTTGTGTTCTGCAACTAATGTGCAAGAAATGAACATTTTATATTCATTGTGACAACTATTGAAACAGAAAGGGTTCTTGGTTTCTAATTCACAAAACCAAGGGCTTACTATGCTCAAGACCAGCCACAATGTACAAGACAATTTTACAGAATGGACATTCAGTATCGATATATTTTAAGGTCTGTGGGACTCAGAAAATAAAAATTGTAGAACACTTTTGTACATCATTATTCAGTGTTATGTTATTTGGAATGTATGACTACAAAAACTATTGACTAATTTCTTTGTCAGTATGGTCAGTAAATCAGTGTTAGCTCAATTAGTCTTCTATTCTTTTCACAATTGGTATCTTTTAGTGAGGATGGGGAGAGAAAATTACCTCTTATTACTTAAAATGTCATAGCCTCTTAATGATTTGAAACGATACAAAATTTGATGAAGTAATTGTTTATTAAACAATTCACTTCTATGAATTCCTTATTTTGATACGTATACTTTTTTTTAGTCGTCCTTGTTTGTTTTCTTATGTGACTTACATTTTCTTTTCATGCCCAATTTTAGAGAACCATGAGATATTCTAATGACAACTGCAACACTGCACTTCCCCTCTCCTACCTATCATCCGTTTCATGCTCCGTCTTACTCCTGCAGTGTTATTAGAGGTTGTTAGAGCTGTCAGCTAGTTGTAACAATAGAAAGTGTCTGTAGACTATTTCTCTGCTGGACACATTCTATTGTCACTTCTAATGCCTTCTCTTACCAGCTGCCTCCTGTTTTTCTCCTCAGGTCAGCACAGCCAGGGGATGGGAGGAAGGTGGTTATATGGATGATAAATGCAAATAGCGAATTAGTTGTGCAAGTAGTTAAGTACCTTTGTGCCTTTTGTAGATTGACAGTTTCACTGTAACATTAGGGTTGTTTTTGATGATGAATGAGGAGGATATTATTTGCTTTAATTAGGGAATCACAAGAAGAAGAGCACAGCTGGGTGCATCATCTTCAGTGTATCCAGTATTTGTACTAATTTTATCAATTTTCTACTTGAACCAAAATCAAAACTTCATTCTGTAATTGTGCATGATACAGAAAAAGCTTTCCAAACAATTTTGTTCTCTGTAATACCAGCCTCCTTTCTGTCCATTCTTGTTGTTTAGGCATAAGTCTACCTTGATTCAGTAGACCTATGATCAAAAGTGTTTCAGCCTTGACAATGCATTTTATTTCAGTGTATAATGTATATAGCTCTACATTATCTAATACATCCTTTTATTGCGCGTTTGTAATTCAAAGGAAATCTGGCTGCTATTTCTAGCAGGTCAAACGACCATATAAAGGCTTCCTTTCACTCCTCTCTGTCTATAAGATAGTGATTCTTGTGTAAATGACTTTAAGGACAGTGAATTGATAGAAATAATAGTTTTTTTTTTTTTTACTGACATGATATTTTGTTTTTCTTTTACACTCCATTTTTTCCCAAAATTGGAATAAATGTGCTTGTTTCCAACTGTTTGATCACCTACTTCACTGCCTCTGCTATTCAACAACAAAGCTGACTTTTTGGCTTGCTGTTGTTGCAAATATGTACGTTTACATAAATAGCTTCAGTAGGTCTGTGAGTTTGAAATATTGAACTAAACCTATGACTACTGACTGCAAATACAAGTTTGTAATTACATAAGACATATTAACTCTGCTAGTAGATTTTTGTTTAGCTGCAAAATAAATACTATACACATTTAGCATTTACTGTTGCTATCATGTATTCTTGTAAAAGCATTAACTTTATTTTGTATACAAATATCCAAATTATTAAAAGATAATACAAGCAAACATTTCTAGATGCATGGGTTTAAGGTTTGGCTCATTGTCAAGGAAATTACATAGGCTAAAAGAACATACATGCGGTGGTGAGTCTCTCTTTACGCAGTTTTCTTTTAGGGATAACACCTTTCTTTTGAAAGTAAGAAACTTTGGTTTTCACTTTCCCCATCATACTTGAAAGGTGAAATTAGATAGCTGCAATCATACTTGTTTTTAGGTTGAAAAGGTTCAGAAAAAAACACAGTCCAGAATTATGAAAATGAGGTAGTGACAGAACAGCAATTGAAAATATGTTTCTCAAAACAACGAAGGTGAAAAATAACATGAAGGTCTAGAAAATAGGCCCTCTCAAAGAAAATGCATGTGGTAGTTTAAGCAGACTACAGCTTTGTTTATTACTATGGAAACAGGCATCAATGTGTCTGACTTTTGATTGGCTAAAATTACCTGAAATTTGCAAAACTTTAAAAGCTATTAACTTTTTATTTATCAATTTGTGGCAAAAATGAATTTCATTTTCATAATTAATCTACAAAACTGAATCGGTACACCAAATTTGAAAACAATTGGAATGCAATTAAAAGAAGAAGAAAAAAATAGAAAACTGTGACATCTACAGAAAAGATCCGGAAATAAGTATATTTAGAGTTAATTGACGGTGAGGTTTTCACGATCATTCGAAATTAAGTAGTATGATAACAAATTTATTAATAATGCTGAGCAGTGAGAGCCACTCTAGATGTGAAACAGAAATTTTATTACTGTTGTCAAGCAACTGAGCAAGATTATGATAAAGTATAGATTGTGTTTATAGATATTTGTTAAGCTTCTTTACTTTTTTTTTTTTTTTTTTTTTTTTTTTGTTAGATTATGACACTCTAGTAATTATTGTTTGGTTGTAGGTATTTTATTACCAGGTCATATGTCTGGGCAAGGGAGGGAGGGTTCTTCGAGTTATATTTACTTAGATGTGTCACACTGTCATTAGACTGTGGCCATGCTGGGGCACCACTTTGAAGAGATTTTAGTTGAATGCACAAATTCCAGTACTTTTTTTAAAGCCTGGCACTTGTTTTATTGGTCTCTTAACTGCTAAGTCAGGGATATAAACAAGCCAACACCAGGTGTCAAGTGGTAGTCACATACACACATCAGGCTTCTTTTCACTTTCTGTTTACCAAATCCAAGGATTTGGTTGGCCCAAATCTGTAGTAGAAGACATTTGCTCAAGGTGCTACACAATGGGACTGAACTCAGAACCATGTGGTTGGGAAGCAAGCTTCTTACCACACAGCCATGCTTACTGCAATGTATTACAGTATAAAACTCTCCTTCCAAATAGCTTGGGTTCTATGGATTTAGCACCTAGTTCAAATGCATCTCTCTCTCTCTCTCTATCTCTCTCTCTCTCTCTCTCTCTCATTACCTTCGTTATCAACTTGATTATTGTTGTTTAACTGCAGCTCAGCATCTGGTCGAGCAGACCTATGATTAAAAGTGTTTCCACTGTCAACATGCCATCCTTTATTCAGGCACCATCTAGGACTTCATTATATATAATATATACTTTTTAAAACTAAGGTACAATGTAAAGGAAGTTTGGCTGCTATTTCTGGCGGGTTGGACAATCACTGCAATCTAAATATATTATTGATATTTACTTCATCAATTGCTAGTGGATATATAGCTAATTGCTATAATGTTTTTGATTATCTTTAATTTGGTAACTGTTTGTTTTTTTTATTCAAGTTGTTAAATAGTAGCCAAGTAAATGAAGCCGTGTTGTGACTGAAAAGTATTGGCATCTATTATTGTAGTTTTACACACCTGTGACCAATGACATTCCAACTCCTATCTCTGTCTGTGTGTCTCTCTCTCAGATCTGTATAATACTTTACTGTAGTGAAATGAAGATGTAGAGAATAAATAGATTTTATTGCCAGGAGTGTCCAAATTAATCCAAACACTTTGTCTCACATAATTCAACACTGCTAATATAATGTATAAAATGCAGACATGGCTATGTGGTCGAAAAACTTGCTTTGCAATCACTTGTTTTTGGGTTCAGTCCCACTGCGTGGCACCCTGAGCAAGTGTCCTCTGCTATAGTTCTAGGCTAATGAATTTGATAGATAGAAACTGTATGGAAGCCTGTTGAATATGTGTGTGTGTCTTTTATGAACCCCCCCCCCCTCCCATCCATCATTTGACAACTAGTGTTGGTTTGTTTAATTCCTTGTAACTTAGCAATTGACTTTAAAAAAAAAAAGTACTGTGGTACTGTTTGTCTAAACTAGTGTTTCTCAACCATTTTTTAATCTATGGACCCCTTTGATTATTATTTTGTTTTGGTTAACCCTCTTGGTCATTTGTTGTTTAAAAATTAGTTTTATAGAAACTTGTTTCAAAATCCCGTGGGTTGAACCAAATAAAATGTTAGAGAAAGAAACCTATCTGTTTCTTGAAATACATACCAATACATACATTGAAAGCAAAATTTTTTTCAAAGGCTCTTAAAATACTATTGTGGATCTCCAATTTACTATTTTGTTGTGTGCTCCCTACAAAATTTTATGTGGACCCCAGTTGAGAACCCCTAGTCTAAACCCTTCAAGGAGGTCCCAGTATGATTACAATCCAATGATTGAAACAGTAAAAGATAAAATATTTTATAAAATGTTCCAACTTTATCACAATATTCAGTAGCTGTGATATTCCTTGAGCTGGATACATTTCTTAAAGGCAGGCGATGAGTTTGTAGGGCCATGATACAATGATTTTATCCATGGTCATAAATTGAAATATGTCAACTTTGGAATAGTGGTGGCACTGGTGTTAAGGATGGAATACTTCTTTTGTTACCAGTTTTCCTGAGAGTAAGAAAAATGTAGTTTAGTGTTTAATGTTGTAGCTTAACTGTAATTCTGTGACAGACAATTCTTACAATCAAGACTGCCAAGGTTCATACTTAAAATTTTCAGAGGTCACACTCAAGGCTGCTCAGGTTTATATTCAAGGTTGTTAAGCTAGTAAATATGAACAGACATTTCACAATAAGACAACTTGCTCTTAAACTGTGCACTCCCCACCATTTTCCTTTTTTTTTTTTCTTTAGATTGTTTATTTAATCCTAGTTTGACATATTGATTTGACCTTGATTTTCATGTTAACCACAGAACCTCTGTTGTTGTTACACCTACCTGTTAGATACACACGTCTGCATGCGTGTGCAGCCTGATGTTAAATTATTTTATTCAATTAATCAGTACAATATTGGGGATAGTCAAATATGATTACTAATTGTCACGTTGTTAACTGGTGACTCTTCAATGTCACTCAGTCAATGCCTTTCTTACGTAAGACAACCTGCTGTGATTATCTCCCTTGAATCTGCATCTTCATTTACTGTTTTATCTTTTTTCCTTTCTTCCTTTCACGGGGGTGGGGGTCTATAAAATAAGTATCAGATGAACACTGGAGTCGATGAAATCGATTAGCCCATCCCCACCAAGTTTCAGGCCTTGTGCTTCTAGTTGAAAGGATTATCGTAAAAACAAATGCAACAGAAAAAAAGACCCTATTTTTCTTTGTATCTGTATGTAAACTATTTGTCTTATTCAGGAAATGAATATTCATTAAATGTAGGTATTTTCTGGTGGATAATTTGTAATCAGGGTTATTAATTCTATTGACCTGGAGAGGGAGAAAATGGAAAATTTGGATGTTCATAGCTTTTATTGATTTTAAACAATACAAGACACAAGTGAGAGTTGAAAATGTGTCATGGAATTGTGTTGAAGTTGCCACTATTATAAATTCTTGTGTATGTTAGGAATAAACCTACATGGCATTGTGTCAGATTTAATTACAGTTATAATTTAAAGCCTTGTAACAGCTATCGTATTTATATATTTAGGCTTTTCATAGTACTTGACTTTATTTTTGTTAGGTTTGTTGAAAATAAATGCCACTTCTTTCTCCCGTCAGTACAGCTAGTCATTAACTGAGGCTGCATGCATCGAGTCACAGAAAGAAACTTTTTTGAAATGTTCTCCAACAATTCATATGCAAATACCCAAATTTGCATGAATCACCAATGTGAACATTGAGGATATGTTCTTTTTAATAGAATCAATTTGTTGAAGTGAACACATCGACCTAAAACCTTGCTCTCTGAATCAATAGAAGTGCAGGACAAGTACTTGCTTGAAAAAACTTTTGTGCAAGAGCTTGTCCTGCTAGAAATAGCAACTAAATCTCCTTCAAATCGCACTGTATCCTCTTGAAAATAGGAAGAACAGGCTTGAGGTACAGTGCCTGAATACAAGATGGGATGGCTACAGTTGGAATGCTTCTAATCTTAAGACTTTCTTATTTAGGCTGATCTGAGTTTAAACAAAACTTTCCTCTACATTTACATTTGTTTATCTTTAAATTATGATGGTGAGTGTGAAACTTGAAATAAACTTGTGGTTCTACATACGGTCCTTTGTATTTTCAGATAAACCCAAGTTGCCGGAGAATTACCAGCAAGACACATGGCAGAAATTGAAAGAGGCTGTCGAAGCCATCCACAACAGCCACTCCATAAAATCCTGTTTGGAAGAACTTTATCAGGCAGTTGAAAATTTGTGTTCTCACAAAATGTCTGCTACAATTTATGAACAGTTAAAACATGTCTGTGAAAGCCATGTGCAATCTAATCTACAACAGTTTTTAGGATATCCTTTTTTTTTTTTTTTTGATTCATGAAATTCATTATTGTCATTTTTGTTTGTTTATGTTGGTGCTGTCTGTCTATCTTTGTTCTTTTGTTAGACTGTCTGGGTGCTCTGTAATAGTGAATGTAAATGGGACATGTACTGAAGGGAGACACTGAGTGCAGTGAAATGTGAAGCACTGAATGGAGACATCCTTCTCTGACTGAAAAGTGTTTGCTTAGCTTTGACCAAGCAATTTTATCATTCAGCCATGGTTGTCTTATCTTTTTTGTTTTTTGGGTATTTTTTTCCCCCATGCATTGGACTAAATTATCCATTGTGTATTATTTTTTAAGGCAGTATTGTTTGAGGGAGATTTGGCTGCTATTTTTTTTCTTGTTTTTGGAGGTTGCGTGATCTTGTAGTGGTTCCCTCGTTGCTGTTGTGATGTGGATTTAATATGTATGTGAACTTCTGTGTACATGAGCACACACACTTTTTGTTCTTTATTAGTTTGGTTTGGAGGAGTTATGGGAAATAACCATCTCCATGACATTCACAAGCTTGTGAGTTTGACATGGTTAAGGTCCCTTGTAAACAGTTGCAAATTGTGCAGGTGGGAGGGTATTCCAGAGGACCAAGGTTTTGGGCTGGAAGTACTGGGAGTAGAGATGTGGACACAGACATCTACATACACACACACACACACACACACACACACACACATTAAATCTTTATAACAAGGCATTCTTCTTGTTGCATAAATGCCAAGCTGACTCACTGTATTTAGTTCCTATCACACAAAACAATATTTCTTGCTTGGCTAGCAACATTAATAATTGACTTGCTTAGTCCAGATGATTTCACATGTTTGACAATTGGGTTAAGTTGCTTTTCAACAATTAACCACTCAACCATGCAATAACAGCTGTACTTGGAGGACATAGTATCTCTCACATTAGGAGTTTCATATAAATATTCAGCTGAAAAGTGTGATGTGGGTGTGTGTTTTTAGTTAGCAGTAACCACGCTTCATATTTATCTCACTCATGTGTATGCGTCTGCTTGAAATTAGTGTGCTGAGACATGTATAAAACATGCTAGTATGAGTTAGATATATTTGAAACCTTCCTCAGGCTTTCTTTGCTAATACCCTATGTGTACCCTATGCTGGCCCACCCAACATGTTTGAATGATTCCAGTTACAATGTTGTTATTTGAATTTTCTTTTCCTTTTTAATTGATAACTTTCTTATTACCATCCATAGTTACAGAGAGAGAGCTTGGTGCATTTATTGTTAATTCCAACGCAGCAAAAGTCCTTTTAAAGTTCAAGGCCTTCAAGTGAAGAGATGAGTCATTTATAGTCAATACTGAAAATATATGACATTGCATATCAATTGATGGCATTGTGTTTCTACCGATGTATGTGTGTATACACACGCACAACACATGTGTCTTAACCCTTTCGTTACTGTATTTATTTTGAGATGCTCTCTGTCTCTTTCAATTACCTTAAATATAACAAAAAATTTAGTAAAATAACTCTGTTATCATTAAGCTGGTGTTAGGAGCATTAATTGTGACTAAGGTTTGATGGAAGATTTTAATTCAAAACTTATGAAAACAAGACATTTGTACTGAGAGCCAGAGCCGGTTTCAGCCAGGTTGGTAACAAAAGGGTTAATCACTTGTCTAAACACTCACCCTCTCCTGTTAGCTGGACTATCACCACCCACTTCAAATGGGTCCTCTGACTTCCATTGTTTTATATGGTAACTCTGTATCGTCATGGATCTGAAAGACCCATCCATTAGGTGGTCTGTCACATTGGTCATGTGTTTGGATGAATGCCAACAATTATTAGGTAACCTTCTTTATATGACTGGACCATTTTAGTCTCTTCCTATTGCTTCAATAATATTTGTACTTGTGGTGGCATTCACCCAAGTTGAGTTGAGCTAGCTTTGACCAACAAGTTCACCATGTTCCTCATGGATGCTGACTTCATTGAATTGTGTGGTTGCCATGGGTGTAGTAACCAGTGAGATGTAGAGTTCATGTTCGGAGTTTCAGCGAAAATACAAGTTCACATTTGGCCTCTAGTCACTTGCATACACACTTTGGGATAGTGTGATCCATAACAGCTCGTCTTGCTGTTAATTGTCAACCATCACAAAGGATTTACCGACTGACTCACTGCTGACTATTGGAGTGAACATAGCCTAGGCATGAAGTGGGTTCTAGAGACATGCTTTAGCAAAAATTAAGGAGTGCCTTAATCCCAGTTGTCACTCCTAGAACACCAGGCACCAACCCAGAATTATGAGTACTGAGCATCAACAGTTGTCTGAGTATCTAGAAGTGGCAGTCCATGGCAGTTTCAAGGCAAGGAACTGAATGTTTTAGCAGTGTGTTGTGAGTAAAAATTAGGATTCATAATGGAGACCGCTTTGAATGTTCTCTCTCTTGAGAAGTTTTTAGCAAGTACCCAAGTACATTTTTAGCCTATTAGTTTCAGTGGCTGTACAGTTTAACAGTGGCCCTCAGTCCTAGGCAGGATGTTAAGAATATCCTGACAACATTTCTCATTTTGTGGAATGTGAGAATGCTTAATAACATATAACTGTTAGAATTGGAATAATCTCAGAGATAAGTTTCAGTCATTTTATACATGTGGCTGATTTTGTAATAATGCCAAAAGATCAAAAGAAAATGTAAGACAATACAATGTGAATTACCAATAATGAGCTTCCTTGAAACCTTGAAATACAGGTAGGTGGCACGGTTGTACCTTTGCACCAGATCAAGATGGATGACAGAATGTGCCTTTCAAAGAAACCTAGGAACTGTCAACTTGAAAGTGACTGATTTACCATTGGAAATAGTCTATCAACGAATTAGAATAGAATGAGTAACCCAGAGGATGTTGTCAAAGCCAAATGAGATATACATTACGCACACACGTTTGTGTGTATATGTATGGATGTGTGTGATCATCATCATCATCATCATCATTTAAACTGTCCGTTTTCCATGGTGGCATAAGTTGGATGGTTTGACAAGGGCTGGCTAGGCAGAAGACTGAATTAGGCTTCACTGTCTGTTTTAGCAGGGTTTTTACAGCTGGATGCCCTTCTGAACACCAACCACCTTCCAGAGTGGACTGAATGCTTTTTACATGGTGCCATGTGTGTGTGTGTGTGTGTGCATATATCATCATCATCATCATCGTTTAATGTCCGTCTTCCATGCTAGCATATGTATATACACATGGATATGCCAAAATGTAGGTGCAGGCATGGCTGTGCCGTTTAGAAGTTTGCTTTGGAGCTACATAGCTGAGAATTTGTTTTGGTGTATGGACTGGTGTCTTCTACTCGAGTACCAAGTTGACCAATGTCTTGTAAATGAAATTTGATAGACAGAAAATGGAAGCTTGTCATGTGTGTGTGTTTGTGTATGGATATCTATATATGTGTGTATAAATAGTGAAATCATAGCCTGGCTAAGAGAAAAGGTAGATTTTGTGTTCACTGTTGGAGAAAACCCACCTCTCTTTGTAAACATGGTGATATAGACAAGAAAAATGTAAAAGCATTAAAAACTGGCAGTGATGGTGAAACTAGGGGACAGCTACATTTTGGGTCTCTAATCCAATAGAAAAGTCTGAATCTTCTGCCTGTCCTATCTCTCGTACCCCCTCTGTCTACCTACTACATAATGCTACTGGTTTAACTAAAGTTGGCTTGCCCTACTACCTCCTCACTTTCTGTTATACACTCCGCCGCTTGACTCTGTCACTGTTTTTACCATCATATACTCACTCCCTCCAACCACCCATCTGGTCTCTCATATCTTCAATTGCTTTGCTATTCACCTCCTCAGTCTATGCTTTTAACAAATGGCTCATAGAGTAGTGAGCACTCTACTTAGTACTTCTGCATATTGGGACCCTATAGTCTTAAAGGGTGCAAGGCAACCCCACTAATGATGGTGCCCTATGCATCTAGTATATGCACTTTGTAAAAGTGGTTGACAAAAGAGTGGATATGATGTAGGGTCATGAGAACCCTTTAGTCTTGCTGAGAACATGACAACCTCTTTACTGTTGGTGCTACAATAAAATGCACCTAGAATACTCTGTAAGGTTTTGTTGACAGCAACAGCATTCAGCCATAGAAAACACATCAAAAATGTAATGTTTCTGTAAGATTTGGTCTTCTAACTCATCTAACTCACAGACTTGGTCTGTGATGACCTATTTAACTCATGCTAGCATGGAAAAGAGCATAATATAATGTGCAGATATATACAGACATGCACATGTGTGTCTGTGTACACACACAGATATGTACATTTGTGTCTATACACTCACATTCTTTTCCTTATCTTCATGGAATTTCTCGTGTAAGAATTGGTTTGGATAAACTACTCACTGATGCAAGCTCCAAAGATTTTTTTATATATATCCTGACAACACATCTTTAAAAGCCCATCATCATTGACAACTTGAAAATATCCATTAAACTGTTAACTGAAGCATGTAAAGAAAATAGGGCATAGACATACAGTGTCCTGTCACTTAGTAAGGATGGTGCTGAAGAAGAACACATGGCTAAATTTGTTATTCCTGGAGGTCTCACTAGCTTCTATAGCATTTGGAAGCATAATCTGGAATTTGCTGGATATCAGTCACTGACTTAGAATGTACATAGCCATTATTCTCTCGGTATATCCAGGACCAATTCTATTTCTGGGAAAATGGTTCTTAAAATCTAAAATGCACACAGACTAGAAGTTTTTTGAAATGTAGTGTTTATTGTTTATACTATAGGTGTTACAAATACCATAAAAATGTTTCCATAAGAAAAGCTATTACTGAAGTAATCTGGCTATGTAATAAGATTGCCACCCAATAACTACGTAGCACTAGCATGCCATCAAGACTTCCCAAACTCCAGGCTACATATTAGGCTGCCTAAGAATAGGTGTCTTTGATTTGTGATGACATGGCTTCACTTTCTGCAACAGCAGAGGTCAGAGCATTTCTTTGGAATGGGTAGTGAGGATCCAGGGGCTATTAAGATATAAACCTACAGACATTTTTATATATATGTGTGTGTGTGTGTGTATTACGTTGTCCCTACCTACTATAGCAAGGCAATAAAACACCTCTACTATCACTTCAACTTGAAGATGAGATTACGAAGGTCTAAAAGTGCTGTTGATAGATTTAAGAACTGTACTGTTCTGAGCAAATGGCAAAGGAGTTATTAAAAAATACGAAAAACAAAGTACATTGATAAAAAAGATAAAACTGAAGTTTAGTCCTCTATTCAGTGCAACATATCTAAATGAAACGCTCTCCCCACTACGCATCTATTTTTTTTATTAGTGATGTGTGTTTTAACTCATTGGTATTTAGTCAGATTTGTCAAGGTTGATTTAATCTTTTGATAACAAATTATTGGCTTGTTGCAATTAGAGTAAAATTGAAAGAGAAAACGATAAATGCCGAGACCTGGAAAATTGTGTTTATATCGGCTATTACAGTGTATCTTTTCTTTTTCCCTTTGGTGTAATATTACTGACAGGTCAATATTTAAACTGACAATTGTGGATTTAAACTTATATCTCTAATCTGAGGAAGTCTCAATATGCTCTTTCAACAGCATTAACCTATATGTTATAGTTTCTTACACAATGGATAGGCCATGTGAAAAGAAGTCATAAATGATCCTTTCCTTCCTAAGAAAGCCACAAAAATCCTCTTACTCAAATCCTTTTTACTTAAACAAAATGTTTATCCTTATTGGAAGATTTTCTGTGTCTAATGGATGTAATGACATTGAAACTAAATTTCTCACCAAGTTAACTGTAATAATTTATTACATTCTAATTACAGATAGTATAGCTAGTTCCAGATGTTTATAACTCAACCTAAGAACAAGCCAGTGTGGAAACCTTTATGGAGATCTCTCAATCTGCTAGAATAAATACCAGGCATATCTCCCTCAATCCACATTCTATTGTCTTGTAAAAGAAAATACACTGAGTAACACAGTCTGGAGTGAAAGACAATATGGTCTTAACTATGATCTTGACTGAAATGACTTAAATGGTCTATCCTTAGAACCACAAAAACAAACGTGCTTCTATATCATTGCTCAACCTACAAGAAATAACAGCCAAATATCCCTCATTAAATCCCACTTTTTTCTTAATCCACCATCTGATTTAATACCACTAGCTGGTCTTTCATCTTTTTTAATATCCATTTTTTGATGGTGCATGGTTTGGATGGAGTTTATTTGGGGCAGATTTTCTCTGGCCAAATGTCCTTTTTAGTTGCCAACCCTTACCTGTTTCCAACCAGGATAATATTTCTCCATGGCCAGACATGTTTTTGCAGAATATTAGAAATGAATGACGTTCCTTTACAACCATCATGTTATATTAAAAAAAGGAGAGAGAGAGAGAGGCACACATGCACCACTCTCTCCCTCTCTCTCTCAGTTTCTCTTTACCAAATCCACTCAAGGCTTTGGTTGGCCCATGGCCATAATAGAAGATACTTGTACAGTGGGACTGAACCCAAAACCATGTGGTTGGGAGGCAAACTTTCTAGCCACAGAGTCATGCCTGCATCTGCAATACTTATGCCACAAATTCATTGCATGCTTTGAAGTTGCATATGTTGGCCAGCCAAGGGTTACAAGTGCATTCAGAATTTCAGCAACATTTTCCATTGCATCTTGGAATGTTCTTAACTGAACAACAAACTACTTGTCTAGAACTGACATCAGTTTGGAGCAATGGTGTCATGGTATCTGAAACTCACTTAAGCTTCTTATGAAGGGGGACCCACAATCGGCATACTTGGGTTCCAAATGACTAGGATACTAAAAAAGAAACACTGATGCAATTGTCTAGGATTCAATCTTTACAATCATCCCCAAATTGCTTTATTTCTGTTTGCATACATTGCATGTAAGTGTGACAGATGAAGAAATTGAATTCTGTACTTTTATTTAGTTACATGTCTATAATTTTATATTAGTTGTGAAACATTTTTACATTCAGAAAAAAATGTATCTGAATGATTATGGTGGTAATTTCTTCCTTAACTATCTTACAAAAACCATGGGTTATGAAATGTTCTTGAAGGCAATAAACAATTGCTGGCAGGACCATTGTCGGCAGATGGTAAGTAAACTTGTGAAATATAGTCTTATATTTTCTTTTTAACTTACATCTGAAGTGTTTTTTTAATGAATTCATAACTTTGGATTATTAATATTTACACAAATTTTGATAAGTAGAGGTATATATTAAATAAAGTATACATTATAGATCCATTTCACCCTATCTTACCAGTTGGTTTCACACTGGATATTAAATAAACAGATTTAATACTCAGTGTGTTATCTAATAGTTATTTAATGCTCAGTGTGAAACTTATTGCTAAGATTGGCTGAAATGGATCTGTAATATTGTATAATTTGATTAATATACCTGTTCAAATGTACAAGTGCATATTTTTTTCTGACTTATGGATTCTTTGACAACTATATAAATGTATTCTTTAAGACCAAGTCTTCTGCTCTGTACAAAAAGTAGTAGAGTGATAGATTAACTCATCATCTTATAAGGATTAAAACCAATATTTGATCAGTTTGAATGTATGTCTGTTAAAACCTAATTTTTAAGAATATTCCCTCTTGGGTTCTTTTTTTCTTTTCTTCATGAACAGTTTGACACAATTTTTCATCTTGAATGGAATTTGGAATTTATTAATATTCTTTATTTTCAGATCATGATCCGAAGTATTTTCTTGTTCTTAGACCGAACCTATGTGTTACAAAACTCCTCTGTACTTTCTATATGGTGAGTTAACCCTTTTGTTACTATATTGCAAATCACTGGTTTCATAAAACAACCAGATATCTGTTGTAGGTATGATTATCTCTACCAGTGACACAGGTGAATTCAAACGAAGTCATTTGTATAATTTTCTGCTTTTTAGGGACATGGGTTTGGATCTGTTTAGGACACATATCATTAGTCACCAAGTTGTCCAGGCAAAGACAGTTAGTGGTCTACTCCAGCTGATTGAACGAGAACGAGCTGGTGAGGCTGTGGACAGACAACTACTGAAAAGCTTATTGAGAATGCTCTCTGATCTACAGGTGAGTTCTGCATTTGATGCATATTTCTCATCACACTTAACACCTGAAACAGAACACACAAGTCAATAGACAATTAACAATTTCCTTGTAGATTTGATGACATGTTTTTACCATAGTATCTGTCTCACTCTGGTGTATCTCCATCTCCAGCATATGACTACCATTTTATCTTTATATTTCTGCCCTACTTTCTCTCTCTCCATGTTTTGTCTCCATGTGTGTGTGTGTATATATATATATATATATATATATATATGGACTTTTTTCCATTTCAGATTTATCAAGAAGCATTTGAAAAGAAATTTCTTGAAGCCACAGATCAGTTATATGCCGCTGAAGGTCATCTTCTCATGCAAGAGAGAGATGTGAGTTAAAGTGATCACTATGAAATAGTGTTTTATATATATATGTATATATATTATTGTCTGTAGTAAAAACTGATCCCGTGTAAAAATCAAATCTGTTTTGGGCTTAAAAATCGGGTCTCTGTCTTCCATTGTCACATTGAGTTTTAGTTGAGTATTGTTGTAAAAGGTTGTTATATAACTGACCTCCCAAATATATTGACATAATTGTGGTTCTTCAGTACTTCTACAATTTTGAGAATATTTGAAATTCTGATACAACATTTCTGTGTATATGAAGATAACTAATTGGCATAATGTTTTCTGACATAAGCACAAGGCCACAAATTTTGGATTGATGTGACTTAATTCAAACCCCCAGTTGATTTTTGCCCTTCATTTAATCAGCCCGAAGAGTTGTTGGACAAAGTTAACTTCAGCTGGTTAGCATAATAATGCCAGAGTGGGTGTATAAAAATTTATACGACCTTATTTCATTCTGCACAAATTGACCAAACTGTCCCTTATATTTCGTCTACAACATACCCTGACTGCCTGACTATCCAGCTTTCTCTGCTTGCTGCAATACACACCACCCCTACAATGTTCCCCCAATATCTTCACTCTACTTTTTTACCACATCATATTGATTAGCACACTACACTCAACACAAACTGGTTATTAAACCTCTTTACATTTCAGACATGCCAGCTACCACATGCCATGTGTTCTGATTAACTTCCCTTATATTCCTCACCGGTGCTGGTGCCATGTAAAATGGCTGGCATTAGAAAGGGCATCCAACTGTAAGAACCATGCCAAAATAGACCTTGCCAGTCCTGGTGCCACATAAAAAGCACTCAGGCCACTCTATAAAGTGATTGGCATTGGGAAGGGCATCTAGCTGTAAAAACCATGCCATAGCAGATCTTGCCAGTGCTGGTGTCATTCAGTCTACTATGTCAGGTAGCTGGTGTTAGGAAGGGCATCCAGTCATAAAAACCATGCTAAAACACTCAAATTACATTGCAGGCCACTTTAATCACAGAAAGTGTTTTGAGGGCTGCTAGTATAGAATTGAAAGCATTTTGCTTTCTCATGCTATTATTACTATAATGAATGAATGATCGTTGATTCAACATGAAATATTATCGTTGCAAAAACAGTAGTATCTTTTTTACTTTTCATCACTTTCTTTAATTTTTGATAAAATTTTGAAAATGTTTGTTCAAATAAACCCATTTCAAGAAAGTATCAAGTGGACTACAAGATAAAATTCTGTGGCCCACAGGCCTCAGGTAGGCCAGCATGGAAAATGGACATTAAATAATAATGATGATAGCCCACACATTCTATCTGCTACATTACACTCTACACTACATTCTCTGACTACTACATTACACTCCATGCCAAGTTATATACTCTAACAGCAATACTACATCACACTCCTCACCACTTCACACATGTCCCCCCCCCCCCCCCCCGCCACAACATATCCTGACTACCATACTGCATTTCACTAGTATATGCTATATGATTCCAGACCAATATAAAGAATCATTACATATTTGGTTTGCTAAATCTGTTGTTCCCAATCAGTTAATTTATTTATCCCATTGTTTGTATGCTTGCTCCAAAATAGCTTACCAAAGCTACTGAACTGCAACCCCAAGGATGGTGATGTTATAACAAATCTTAATTTCTCTGTCTCCTGTTTTTTTACTCTAGGTCCCTGAATACTTGGCTCATGTAGATAAACGTTTGAATGAGGAATCTGAGCGTCTGCTGCATTACCTAGACCAGTCCACCAAGTATGTACTCTTTCCACTTTTATTTTGTTAACATTCATTGATTATAGTGTTCGAATTGTACTGTTAGTAATTTCTGCTTATTCATGTCTGGTAAGTTCGTCATCATCAGTTCACCGCAGGGAAAGTTCAGTATTTTTTTTTTTTTTTTTTTTTTAATAAGATAGTTTTTAAGTATTAGTGGTGAGATACTATGGATATATTTTCTCGGTGAACTTTCTTCATGGTGAATTGATGGCAGTGAACTTACCTGTAATCCTATGTATTATCCCAACCAACTGTGGTTGATGAAAGCAAAGTTTAGAAAGGGGAACCACAAAATATTTAGTTTCAAGTTTGGATTGTTACCACATTTTGTTGGGGCAACAACAAACAGCTAGTCCATCCATCTTTAATTCATGCTTTTTTTGTGTGTTAACATATTTTGGTTATTGTTTCTTCAATTCTTTTTTCATTGTATTTTCTGCTGCAGAAAGCCACTGATATCTTGTGTTGAGAAGCAACTTCTTGAACAACACCTATCTTTGATGTTACAAAAAGGTAAGCATTTAAAATCTCCTTCCCCTTACTCTTTTTGAAGAATAAAATAGGAAAAGAGTTGGAAAAAAAAACCCGGGACAAGTAAAATAGTTCCTTTTTATTAGTGAGATTAAACAAAATTACAATATTATTTTAGACAAAAGTGTTTCAGAAATTTTTTCATTTTTCCCATTTCTTCAAAGCAGCCAGTATTTACCATTCTACTAGTGAAACATCTCCCAAATTAGCTGTTACAGCATCAGTTGAAGGAGAATTCTTCTTGCCTATCGTGTATAATTTTAAAATAAATTCATCTCATTGACATTTATTTTCAATTGTAAATAAGAAATAGAATCATTTAGTTTAATCTTTAGCATCCTGAGAGATGATGAAGTCTGTTGTTATTCAAGATCATCTATCTTTAATCTTCTATGTAAGCTCCGATTTCCCTCTTAGTGTGGTGTATTGTCTTTGTTTAATATTCTGTAGGTCTGTCATGTTTGTTATAAATCTTAATGTTTGTACATCATTTATTTGTAGTTGTACCTAATGTTTCCTTTCTGTATGGACCTCATTTGATTTTGTTGTTATTAAGAGGAAAACAACAGATAGATATTCAGCAGTTAAAGCAAACATGTTAGTTGTATCACTAAGGATTATGCTTTGATTGGGTTTTATTTTCTTCCATTTAATCAGGTCTTGAACATCTGTTGAATGAAAACCGGATTTCGGATTTAACTTTAATGTATCAGCTATTTTCTCGCGTCAAGGAAGGATTAAAAGAACTGTGTTATGCTTTTGCTATTTACATTAAGGTGAGAATTTTGTCTCTAATGGGTGTGTATGTCCATTTACATGTAATATATTTACTTCCTCATTGTTGAGGAGAGCCCTCTTCTTGATACTTAATCTATTGATCCTTTGTGTTCAGCCATGATAACCAGTGAGGCCGATCTCTTGTGGGTTCACTATGACTTGTTGAAGTTAAGAATACAATATTTCCTGTTTGTAACGACATATGCGACAGTGGTCTGCTTCTCTCCATCGCAGACTGAGCAGTTCTGTGTAACAGTTGTCTTCAGTTCCTAATATACTGCACACCCTATATCTTGATATCCACATCATAACCTACACAACTAAACATATCAGAATGGAATGCATTTGTATTCCTATTATCATATACCAATCTATGCAACTAATGTGTAGAGCAAATGTATTATGTAATTCAAAGCAAAGTTTGACTCAGACACCTTTTTGACTGGAGCTATTCAGTAACAAAATTGACTTCAACATATCATAGTGAAGTTATTATGAAGCCTGTTAATTGAAAGCTTGGAAAGACTTAAGATATTAATTAATGTTTTTTAGATGTTTACTAATAATCTCTCTGTCCATTGATCTATCTGTTCTTTCTGTCAATCTTTCTATTTGTTAGTCTGTGTCATTTTGTCTATTAGTCTTTCTCTCTCTCTTTTCCTTCCTTCCTTTGTCTCTCACTCCAATAGTGTGTCCCTCTCTCTGTCATTCTATCTCTTGGTCTATTTGTCTGTTTATCCTTCTCTGTTCGGTCTGTTTGTTTCTCTCTGTTTGGATCTGTCAGTCTTTCTGTCTATTTTTCTGTGTTTATCTATTTCTGTATGCCATTTGTCCTCCTCCTCCTCCTCTCTCTCTCTCTCTCTCTCTCTCTCTCTCTCTCTTCTCTCTCTCTCTCTCTCTCTCTCTCTCTCTCTCTCTCTCTCTCTGCATTTATTTTCCTTCTCCCTGCATGTCATTTTTCCTATCTGGTTGCTCTGCCTCCCTTCTGTGTTGGTCTTCCTCTCTGTCTGCTTATCTGTCTTACTTTTCTCTCTCTCTCTTTGTCAGTCTCTTTTTTCTTCCCTCTCTCTCACTCACTCACTCTTTGTGTCTTTCTGTTTCTGATATCTACATGACTAATATATTTCATATCAATGTAGTCAAATCGTCCAACCCATGCTTGCATGGGAAGTGAGCGTTAAACGATGATGATGATGATGTAGCTTTCAGCTAGAATTCTTTTGTCCATTCGTTTTGTACCAGGCATCGAGCTTTTACATAGAGCTATAGAGGCATTTGAGGGGCAGGAGTTGAAGTCACTCTGCAGGCACATTTCATGGGCAGTGGAAGCATTTGTGTGGTTGATTGATCTGCTAGAAATATACCTCATTATCTTAAGAAAGGAAGGACACATTGGGATAATGTAAGCTTTAGACGCATTACATCTGAAAAAGAAAGATGAACGTTATCTGCCTCTCATGATAGGTCTGCTCAGGTGGAGCTAAATTGGACTAAACAACAGCAACAACTTATTTCTTTTTAAACTGGTCATCACAGGTTGGGTAGTGGTGACCACATTCAACTGATTCAATGGAGTACTAGGTTACCAACCCTGGAGGAATTTAAACTAAGTATGACACTGATCGAGATTACATATGGCATATTGCATGGTTCATTACTCCTTTCTTATTTTCACTAACTCCACACCTAACGTTATGGTATTGAATAATGGTAATAGAGAAAGAATGTCTATGGATTTTGTGTGTTTCTTTTGATTCTATTGTAAAAAAAAAAAAAAAAAAAAAAAGACCCCTCCCCACCCATCCTTGTAGGAAACACTGTTAGAAACCCTTATCTTCCTTTCTATTGCAATACGAGCCTTCACTTTATTTGAATGCTTCTTGTGTACAGAAAGATTGTGCTGCACTAAGCAGTCAATCAATATAATTTGATATAATGTCTATAGATATGGAGAAAGATTAATATGAATGTATCTTTGCTATTTTTACTTGTGATAGGGAACTGGCAGATTGATTGTGATGAATACAGAAAATGACCCTGAAAAGGATAAGGAGCTAGTGCAAACTTTACTTGGTAAGTGTTATAATTGCAAGGTATGTCTGGAGTGGTAGTGGTTGTTTATTGGTCCTAGATCAGCTTTGGTCCATTAGATCTGTGATAAAGGTATTCCAGTCACGACCATCCTGTATTTTTTTTTTTTTCAGACATAATGTATCTAGGGCTATATGTTTTAATGTCCAACTTGTGCTATTTTTAGTGGGACAAGTGAACACCTAGAAGCTTGTTAAATGTATAGAGTTCGTAACTTGATAGTTTGTGTCTGGCTGTTACGGCTTTTGATTACATCTCCATGCTAGATACCTATCACTGTTATTTGTAATATTGTTGTGCTTGTCACAAGGTGTGTGTGTTATGTATGCTTTAAACAACCTTAACTATTGAACAAAATCAGAGACCTACTCATAACCTTTAATGAAACTGTGTTGAAGATAATAAATTTATGCAGGAAATAAGAAAAATTTATAAAATGTGGAAATTCCATATTTAATAATGTTATAGCAGAATTGGTAAAATGTTAAATGACAGGCTTTACATGCAATATTTGGTGATATTCCTTTACATTCTGAGTTCAAATCCCACTAGGTTTGATTTTGCTATTTATCCTTTAGGGATCAATTTAACTACTGCTCCACTAGCCTTACAACCTATGGGGGTGAGGAAAATAATATAACCCGCATTCCAATCTATGCACCCATCTCCACATGTGTGCCAGTTTTCACGCAAATCCACCCAGCCGTTTGGCTGTGAACCTCAAGACAAGAAAGAATACAACGATCGCCCATGTCCAATTTATATTATAGATGTTATTAACAAAAGAGTTAAAATTAAAGTTAAGATTTTAAGATTTTCACTTTATCAAATCAAATATTCTCACATTACTTTAAAGCTTATGCCATTGGGGTTCAGTTACTGTAATAAATTTCTCATTTTATTTTCATTGTCATCTACAATAATTTAACCAATACTTTGTACTTGCATTTTGAAACCAGATTTCAAAGACAAGATTGACAACATAAATGCTGTTTGCTTCCAAAAGAATGACAGATTTGTGAATACCATGAAGGAGAGTTTTGAGCATTTTATCAACCAACGACAAAACAAACCTGCAGAATTAATTGGTATGAAAGTCTCTTAAAATATCTATTTAAGTGTTATGCTTCTAAGTTTCCCAGCCGTCTTGCATATTGTTACACAGATTTATATGTTTAGATGTGTATGTGTGTGCGTGTATATATATATATGTGTGTGTGTGTGTATATATATATATATATATATATATATATATATATATATATATATATATATATATATATATATATATATATATATATATATATAAAATATATATATATATATATATGTGTGTGTGTGTGTGTGTGTGTGTGTGTGTGTATGTATATATATATATATGTCTATATATGGGTGTGTATATATACATGTCTATATATATGTGTGTATAGGTGTATATATATGTGTGTTTATATGTTTATATAATGTATATATATGTGTGTATATATATGTATATATGTATGTATATACAGGTGTTTTTGTATATGTTTGTGTGTATATATATATATATATATGTGTGTGTGGAGGCGCAATGGCCCATTGGTTAGGGCAGCGGACTTGCGGTCATAGGATCGCGGTTTCGATTCCCAGACCGGGCGTTGTGAGTGTTTATTGAGCGAAAACACCTAAAGCTCCATGAGGCTCTGCCAGGGGATGGTGGCGAACCCTGCTTTACTCTTTCACCACAACTTTCTCTCACTCTTTCTTCCTGTTTCTGTTGTGCCTGTAATTCAAAGGGTCAGCCTTGTCACACTGTGTCACACTGAATATCCCTGAGAACTACGTTAAGGGTACACGTGTCTGTGGAGTGCTCAGCCACTTGCACGTTAATTTCACGAGCAGGCTGTTCCGTTGATCGGATCGACTGGAACCCTCGACGTCGTAAGTGACGGAGTGCCAACAACAACAATATATATCATCATCGTTTAACGTCCGCTTTCCATGCTAGCATGGGTTGGACGATTTGACTGAGGACTGGTGAAACCGGATGGCAACACCAGGCTCCAGTCTGATTTGGCAGAGTTTCTACAGCTGGATGCCCTTCCTAACGCCAACCACTCAGAGAGTGTAGTGGGTGCTTTTACGTGTCACCCGCACGAAAACGGCCACGCTCGAAATGGTGTCTTTTATGTGCCACCCGCACAAGCCAGTCCAGGGGCACTGGCAACGATCTCGCTCGAAAATCCTACAGGAGCCAGTCAGGCGGTACTGGCAACGGCCACGCTCAAAATGGTGCATCTCATGTGCCAACCGCACAAGAACCAGTCCAGGGGCACTGGCAACGATCTCGCTCGAAAATCCTACAGGAGCCAGTCAGGCGGTACTGGCAACGGCCACGCTCAAAATGGTGCATCTCATGTGCCAACCGCACAAGAACCAGTCCAGGGGCACTGGCAACGATCTTGTATGTATATATGTGATTTGAATTTTAAAGCTAATGTTCTAAAGAGCATTATGTCAGTTTAGTTTTGTCTTTGAATAAAACTGTTTAATAAGAAGCATTATTTGACATATTCTGACAGGAGACCTTTGCTTTCTCTTTCTCTTTGGTTCTCATCTCCAACTCTTCTCTTCCAGCTAAGTATGTGGACTATAAGCTCCGGGCGGGAAATAAAGTAAGTTCTGGTGTTTACTATTTCATCAAAATACCTGTCACTTGATTTATTTGTAAATTGTCAGTATAGAGCAAGCATTAGTTGTTGCTTTTTGTTTTATATAAATTCCAGATTCTAGGCTTATAGTTTAAAGTTTAATGATTTCGAGGTTTTTTTTTTGTAGTTCTTGTAAAAAAAATTCTGCTTTCCAATGGAAATTTGTTATTACAATTAATTGTCATTTTATTGAAAAATTCATGGTTCCAAAATCCACCCATAAGATTTTCAGATCTTTCTATTATGGTAGTAGCCAGTTCTGAAATTCATTTGTTCTAGTTTCTAAAGGAATTAAAATAAAACTAATGGAAATGGTGATTTTTATATTTGACCCTGTTGTTAGCCACTTTCTTAAGCAGCACAAACAGTTCTCATGAATCACTTACCTATATCCTTTTTCTTCAATAAACAGAAGTATTTTATCATTCAATAAACAGTAGTGGGGACTTATCAGCGAATTAATTAGACAAATATTGGCTGTAGTATTGGACCAATCAAAATTGATTCAGTTACAAACTAACAAGGGATACTCTGTAGTTGCTTGACTTCCTAGATATAACTTCCACATCTTCAAATTATAAGAATTGCATATAAGATAATGTATTCTTAGAGATATTAACACTACAAAATGAGGACAGGATCGTCATGCCTTTGATCAAAACGTCTGTCTATTCAGGGTTGATCTGAAGCTAATGAACAAAAGTAACAAATGTTTTGTTCTGTATTATAAAAAAAGCTTCTGATAAGCTGACTTTGCAATCCACTTTTGAATTTTGCTTTTATCCTCTTATGTCACGAAAACCCACATTAGAAAAGTACAGACTTTACACATCATCTCAATCTTTTTCTTATAATAATCTTTTGTATTGTGCTTTTGTAATTCTATTGTTTATTGAAATAACTTGTTAATTTAAACTGCTTTATTATTTATAGGAAGCAACAGAAGAAGAATTAGAACGGCTTTTAGATAAGATAATGGTTCTGTTTCGATTTATCCATGGTAAGTGACTGAAACTAATATTTAGACTTTTCTTTTCCTGCTTCTTGCTCATTGTTAAGTTCATTTTTTTTTTTTTTTGAGTAAAGTTGGCAAATATCAGTAAGTTTGTATGCTGTGGGAAATTAAGAACTCTGAAGTTTTGAGCTAATTTTCTCCCTGTGATGGTCTTGCTTAAAATGTCTCCTCTCCACTGCAGAAAGTTATTCAACATCAACTTTACTAAATGCTTTTTGGTGTCAAGACCACTTCTAGTTTCCTGGTTTTTGCCTCTTCATAATAATTCATTCAGGCTGCAGTAATCAGTATATTCACTCATTTATTTTATTTTGTTTTAGGAAAAGATATGTTTGAAGCTTTTTATAAGAAAGACCTTGCTAAGAGACTTATTGTTGGAAAGAGTGCTTCAGTTGATGCAGAAAAGTCCATGCTGTCAAAACTAAAACAGGGTAAGAATTCTTAATCAGTCTCTTATTAGCACAGCTATTTTATATAAACACTGGTGAATGAGGGTTAACCAATGTGACATTCTGTTTGAGGGATTTTTTTTTCTGGACCTGTTTAGAGGAGGAGGAGGGTAGTATATGTGTTCTTTGTAGGTCCTTTTAGTTTGATAAGGAATACATATTTAGGGTAGATTTAGAAGGGAAGTGAATCAAGAAGAGAAGGAGTACATTTGGTTGGTAGGCCAGAGGTGTTATGTAGTTTGTTTTGTACAGAGGAAGGATAATCCATTGCAATAGTGGAGGGAAAACAGTGGATCACTGATACAAGCAGGACTTTTGTCTGGGAAGTGTTTGAGGAAAACCAGGCTGCATTGTCTTCATTGGAGAATTTTTATCAGGATCTCTTCATGGAAGCATTGCATTGGTTGTATCATCATCAGTTAACATTCGTTTTCCATGCTGGCATGGGTTGGATGGCTTGACAAGAACTAATAAGGTCAGGGGTCATACCAGGTTTTATAGTCTGTTTTGGCCTGGTTTTTACAGCTGGATGCCTTCCCTAATGCTAATCACTTTACAGAGTGTACTGGGTGCTTTTTCATGGCACCAGTGTTTTTATGTAGCACCCAGCATTATGTAACATAATCACCAATGGTTTTTATATGGCACCAGCTCCAGTACTTTTTACATGGCACCAGCTCCAGTACTTTGTACGTGCCATCAGCAGCAGTACTTTTTATGTGGCACCATCACCAGTGCTTTTTACATAGCACCGGTATTGTGTGACTCCACCACCAGTGCATTTTATGTGGTACTATCACCGTTGCTTTTTACATGGCCTCAGCATGTAGATGATATTTGTATGCAGAAAGTTAAGGAGTGAAGGGTAGCATCATCTGTGTTGAAGTGTTTGTGGTTAGAGCAATAGACTCCTGTGTTGAATTGGGTATGTGGTTTGAGGTAGCGACAAATTGTTCTGTCAATCCTGAGATTTAGAGGGCTGGGAAAATAGAGTAATAACAAGAGGTCTAGAGATGAATAGATCAGGTGGTTTTGGATGGTTGTTGATAGAGTCAGAGAAATTTTTTTGCTTGGTAATGGGAATACAATATTACAAAGTTAGTATAGACCTTCTTGGCAAGGGGCCAGAAAGCCCAACTGAGGTATATTAGTGTAAGCGTAAAGGGTTGTGCATACATAAAAGCATTCTTAAATTTCTTGATAGTTGTAGGCACTGCAGTGATGGTTAAAAGTCTCTCAGTTGATGAAGGGTGATTTTTTTTTTTCTTCCTCTCCCCCAGGTGTTGTTAGTGCTCTTAAGCCCTACTACTAGGAATTTCGGCTTGTGAACTTTAGCTAGTGGTAATTATTTTTATAAGTAGCTAAAATCCAGTAGAAAGAGTAGGCTGAAAATTAATGTGTAATGTTCATACATGTTTAATATACTATGTTACTATAAATATATTGTTCACAATGATACATTAGTGTGTGTGTGTGTGTGTATATATATATATATATATATATATATATATATATATATATATGATTGTTGACTGACAAAATTGCTAGTGTTAGGCAGAATGCCTGGTTGCACTTAGTAATATCTATTTAAAGATCTGGGTTTAAATCAATGGTATTAGCTGTATCTTTGTGTGTGTAGTGTACACTGAAAGTGCTCTGAATAATTGAAAATAAATTATTAATTACAGCTATGGTAATAATGTCTATGTAAATATGTAAAGGGAAGAATCTCAAATATATACAAAGCATATATCATCATCATCGTTTAACGTCCGCTTTCCATGCTGGCATGGGTTGGATGGTTTGACTGAGGGCTGGTGAGCCAGAAGGCTGCACCAGGCAAAGTTTCTACCGCTGGATGTCCTTCCTAATGCCATCATATATATATATATATATTTTATTACCTTAATCCTGAGCATAAGATTTGAAGTGCATCTCACACATCTGAATTAGGCTGAAAATTGATAAATACAGTTAAATAATATAAATAAAATACTATATACAGACAACTGGAGTCTGGTGCAGCTCACTGACTGGCCAGCTCCTGTCAAACTGTCCAACCTTTGCCAGCATGGAAAACAGACCATGGATCAATATAAAGCAAACGGAATGAATGTATCTTACATATAGACTTAAATTGCTTTACTTAGGTTGTGTGAAACTTTTAAAGCACTTGACTGAGTTTCCCCAATTAGTCTTCTATAACCCCTGGCTACCTAAAATCTTGTGACTGGATTTGGTTGATGGAAACTGAAAGAAGCCCATCATGTATGTATATATGTGTGTATGTTTATGTGCACCTTTATCTTGACATCAGGTGAGAGTTGGTGACAGGAAGGGCATCCAGCCATAGACAGTCCCTTTCAACAAATTCCAGCATGGAAAAGTGGCCTTGAATGATGATGATAATGATGAAATATATGTCTATTGTTGTGTGTTTGTACACATGCACATCTGGGACAAAGCTTATATGATATAGGAAGAATTTGTAGTTATGTTAAAGACTATCTTTTGTGTACTTTGAATTTTAGAAAAATCTCACATGTAATTTTCCTTCTTTTTCTTTTTTGTTTAGAATGTGGAGCAGCTTTTACCAGTAAGTTAGAAGGAATGTTTAAAGATATGGAATTATCAAAGGATATTATGTTAAATTTCAAGCATGTAAGTTTCTTGTATTTAATTATATTTTGATACATGAAAACAATTGATTTGGTAGTGCCCCAACATAGCCACATTTGATTGTTTGAAACCAATACTAGAAAACAAATAAAAAGAAAAAGAATTCATATTGTTGTTGTAATAGGATTTTTTTTTTTTTAATTTCTTTTTAGTTTGTAGAAATTTTATTTTGAGTAATAGGAAAAATTAGGACGGAGTAAGTAGAGATTAAAAGCCTGTCAAATTATTTCTTCAGAAAGATGAATGCATAGTTAAAAAGAAAGATAATATTTGAAAAAATCAAATGGCATTTGACACTAAAACAACTGTCTGTTCATTTGGTAGAAGGGGAAGAAGTTGAAATATATTCATGAGACTTTAATTTAATACATGAACTTGAAGAGTTATATGTTCTTATTGAAATTATCATTATTAGGCTTTTTTTCATTATTATCATTATTATTGATATTATCAATATTAGGCTTTTTTTTCATTATTATCATTATTATTGAAATTATCATTATTAGGCTTTACTGTTACTGTTGTGTTTTTCTATTAATATCTCCGATATTATCCACCAGCATATGCCTGCACGTTCTCAGCCTGGCGGTATTGATCTGACTGTAAATATTTTAACAATGGGTTACTGGCCTACATACCCACATATGGAGGTGCATCTTCCTGTTGAGGTAAGTAAACTACCTTAATGACCTTCCCTTTTTGTTTTCACTCTCTTTATATGAAACACGGTAGTTGTTATATTGTTAAGGTTCTGGCCTAATGACCACGTGTTTAGGAGATCAAGTCTTAGTATACTTCTACATGTTCAATCAACATGACTGACAAGTGGTTAATTGGTTTGGTTTATACTGAATTTAGTTGATGATGGTAATAATAATAATAGTAATTTTCTAACATAGGCTCAAGGCCAGGCATTAAATTTTGGGAAGAAGCTAGCATACACTAATAGACAGGTAATGTCAATGTGCACACATGAGATTGTAAGTGATTTAAGAGGAAAAACTGGGTATAAGAGGCATCAAATGTGTACAAGAGAGAAGACTGTGTTGGTTTGGTCATGTGATGTGTATGGATGAGGACAGCTGCATAAAGAAGTGCCAAGCTCTAATTGTGGAAGGAGTAGATCCAAGAAGACATGAGACAAAATGGTGAGAAAGGATCTTCAGACGCTCGGCCTCACTGAGGAAATGACAAGGGACTGGGAGTTGTGGTGATTTGCTGTATTTGAGAAGACACATCAAGCCAAGTAAAATTGCTGCCATCCAGTCATTTCATCAATACAATTTCACCTGTCTTAGAAAATTAGATCTGTATACCAAATGGAATTTTAATAAACATTTTCTTCAGGTTCTGTTGGTTATTGGTCTTGTTTCATTGCCATGCATCATCATACCCATACATTCCTTCCAATGAGTGTCAGTGGTTCCAGATATTCCAAACTGGAAACTACAGCCTAGAGGATAGGCCTTGTCCTGGAAGATCTGTAGAGCTTGATGAAGACGTCCTGCAAACCTTGGTGGAACAAAATCCCATCATAACTGTTGAGGAACTAGCAGAGAAGCTTGGATTTGGTCATTCAACCATTCATTGATACCTGCGTACCATTGGAAAAGTCAGCAAATTGGGTCAATGGGTTCCTTACAAACTTTCCGAGTATAATCACATGCAGAGAGGGAATGTATGCTCTTCTTTGCTGTCATGTCTCACGAATGAACTTTTTGGGGACTGAATAGTGACTGGTGACGGCAAATGGGTTCTCTATAAAAATGTCAAGAACCCAAGATGGTAGGGAAAAGAGAAACACTGGCACCCTAGGCTAAAGAAAGTCTTCTTCCACGTCAGGTGTTGTTATCTGTTTGGTGGGATATGAAAGGTTTAGTCCACTTTGAACTTTTAAGCCCAAACCAAACGACAACAAAGATCTCCAAGCAGCTTGAGCAGCTTAAGTCAGTGCTTGAAGAAAAACGACCGTCTTTGATTTCAAGACGAAAGATGTTTTTCCATCAGGATAATGCTTGGCCACATACAGCGAGGATGACATTGAAAGGGTAGAGCAGTTGGAATGGGAAATGATGCCCCACCCACCATATTCGCCAGGCATCGCCCCCATCTGATTATCATTTATTCCACAATCTTCAAAATGATTTGGACAGGAAAAATATGAATTCTGTAGACAAGGTCAGAACAGTACCAGAGGAGTGAATTTTGGAAGAGGGGCCTTGCAAGTCTACCAGATAGATGGAAGAGCATTGTAGAAAATGAAGGAGAGTATGTTTTAGATTTTTAAAAATTTATCTTAATTTTGAAAAATAAAAGAAGTATAAAAAAAACTACATTATTTATGGGATGACCCAATACCTTAATTAGAGCCATTTATCACAAATGTGTCTAAACAGGATAAGTACACACAGTTATTTGTTATTTTGGTGCAGTCTTTGCTAGCAATAAAATACGATGGTAATAAGTGAATGTACTCTATATATATATATATATATATATATATTTACTTTGTTTCAATGTATTATGTTTCTGTCATTTCAGATGGTTCAATATCAAGAAATATTTAAGAAGTTTTACCTCGGAAAGCACAGTGGTCGCAAACTCCAGTGGCAGCCTACGTTGGGTCATTGTGTCTTAAAAGCAGAATTTAGTAACGTGAGTTGTATAAATCAACTAGTTTGGTCATATCAGCATGCTTTTGATTTTGGAGTGGAAACTTTTCCTGTGCAATGTTGTTTGTTGTTATTTAAGTGATGGATGTGGGTTTTCAATAAATGATTCTAAGTTTAAATTCATTCTGGAAGGTGTAATCTATTAGAAAATTGCCTAACACAAAATGCAGTTTCATAAAAAAAAATATTTTGCTCACCCCTGCTAATGGTGATAAAAGCTGAACCTTATTTGTCACTATATTCCATAACACAGATGAATAAAACTTCAATATTGTGTGAATTATGAAAACAACTTCATATATTTTTTCTTAAAAGCACCCACTACACTGTCTGAGTGGTTGGCATTAGGAAGGGCATCCAGCTGTAGAAACTCTGCCAAATCAGATTGGAGCCTGGTGTAGCCATTTGGTTCACCAGTCCTCAGTCAAATCGTCCAATCCATGCTAGCATGGAAAGCGGACGTTAAACGACGATGATGATGATGATTACGAGTGTCAGGTTAGCATTTAGTGTACCTTCTGTTGGAAGCCACATGTGCACATTTATAGTTTAATTGTTGATTTTTTTTCTTCCACTATTGTCTTTCTGTAACAATCCTGGAATTTCTGATGATGGAGCTAGTTTTACGAGGAACATGAGCAGGCTACATGCTTAACAGTTGTGAGTTGCTTGGTCTCAGTTAACAAGCATGATGGCTCTGGTTTTCACAATGAGTGTCATAGCTATTTCAACAGAACTACTTTGTGGTATTATAGCATAGGCAATGACTGACTCAATGAGAAAAGCTAGGATTTGAATTATAGATACATTCCTTCTGATAGTTTATATCTGTTCAATTTCACTTAAAAAGCTAGACTTGGGGCTACAATCGAAAACACATGCCCTTAATGCAGTACAGTTGGATTAAAACCAGTATCTCATGATAAGGAAGTGAACTGCTTAATCATTTAGCCATCACATATACAGACACTTCAAGCATTTTGTCATTCACCAGCCTAAAATCAACCTTATACAGAAATTCTGCTCTTTGAGTTAAGTAGGTTGTTGTAGTACCTTTGAACAAAGGCATCGCAGTTGTGACTATCCTTGTGTTTTTCTAACATGCACTGAAATCCAGGATCATGTTACATTATTCAGCATATCTGTCTTTGCTATGATGGTAAGGTGTGTTTTGAGCAAGATTTAGTTGCTATTTCTAGTAAGTTGAGCATCTGCATAAATGTTTACCCATTCCTTCTATTCTTTTATTTATGGTAGTAGGGAATGATATGGGGGAAGATTTGCTAGTATTTCTTTCAAATTATGTGACCACATTGAAGCTCCATACTGGTTGTAGTTCAGCAGATTTAAATATGTAGGTGTACTCAGCTTTCAAAACATCACATCATGTACTGTAGGAGACTGCATTCTATCTAAATGACATTTCTTTCTCTTTTTAGGGTAAGAAAGAACTACAGGTATCTTTGTTCCAGACTCTGTGTTTCCTTCTTTTCAATGATGGAGATGAGTTTACATTTGAAGACATAAAACAAGCTACAGCTATAGGTAAGTTGGCGGCTTTGTTAACTCTCATTATCATGACTCCATACAAGGGGAGAAACTAGGTAGAGTGAGAATAGATATTTTATGGGTGAAGAGTTGTACAATCTCTGTGATTTGAACCATTCCAACACTAATCCTCATTAAAAGTGCTTCTATTAAAGTTTTTGGATCTAAATCCTAATCATAGATAGACAAGCTTCTCTCTCTCTCTCTGTTGAGAAGGCAAAGTGTATTCTTAGGTATATAATCACAAAAGGCTGGCTGCCTGACAATTCATGCCTTCTTTCCACATTGCTATGGTTTGGATGGGTTTGTAACACAGCATCAAAGTGGGTGTTAGTGTTATCTTCCATTTTTCTGAGTTTTTACCTCCTGAAGTTCTGTGTCTGTATCCTATTTCATGTACCGTTTACTGTTTTTATTAATTTTGTGGTCTGTATAGTGGAGCAGTAATAAACTGCTTGAAGAACAAACAACATTGGAAATGAATGACATTGCTAGTATGAAAATGACACTCATTTGCAACTATCATGTGATGACAAGACAAGTAGATAAAAAATGCACACATACCCTCCCCCATATATATATATATGTATTAAATGCTTATTCATGTATTTGAACTACATTACATTACACTATATCACATGTACCATCACAATTTTAATTCAGTTTTCATCACAACTGTCCAACGAACAGGAACGTGAAACTCTGAGTAACAGTCTTGTGATAATTTTGCAGCTTTAATAAAAGCATATTACTCTACCTTTGGTATTCGAGTACTATTTTTTCTGCCTTGTTTTGCACTTATGTGCTCACCTCTGTGTGTGTGTGTGTGTATGTATGTATGTATACACACACACACACACAGAGTTCCATCTTCCAAATCCACTCACAAGTCCTTGGTGGACCTAGGGTTATAGCAGAAGAAACTTGCCCAAGGTACCTTGCAGTGGGACTGAACCTGAAACCATGCTTGGGAAACGAACTTAACCACACAGCTACGTCTTTATTCTCTCCTCCTTTTTCTCTCTCTCTCTCTCTCTCTCTCACACACACACGCAATGTGGTGTTGTATGCTTATAGCGTATATAATGTGCAATGTAGACGTGATTTATTTCAGGGGAGGTAACTTAGTTCATACCACGAGCACTTTCGAAATGTAAGTATTTTCCTCATGTATATATTTACAACCTGCCAATTGGAATTTTATCAAGAAGACGAAAAAAAAAACCTTATTTAATAGCATAAAATTTCCATATTTTGTTATATTCAACAAGAGAAAAAACAAACAAAAAAAAAGAATTTTGGGGGAGGTGGTGCTAATGGTTTCTTTTTCACTATTTTACTAAAATAATTGTTATACCAAGTAACTGAACATCAATATTTATTAATCAATCAAAATGTCTTTGTACCAAAGAGTTTATAACCTTTAAATAGATATTACATGTAACAAAATGAAACCTTGGTTAAGTTAATAGCCGTAATTTCTTACTATTGCAGAAGACAGTGAACTTCGTCGAACATTGCAATCCTTAGCTTGTGGAAAAGCCAGAGTGTTACTTAAAGTTCCTAAGGTAAGCATTCATTGTGTTTTTACTTGATTCTGGTATAATTTCTCTGTTACAACCAAGTAGCATAAGACAAATTCTTCCATGTAATATGAGAGTCAGTGGAAATATAGATTTTGTATTACATTACAGAATTCCATGTCACAGTTATATGCAATATAGAGGGGATGTCTGCAGTTAGTTTCTCACCTTATTTTAGCTCTTGTGTGTATGTGTGAAAGGCAAGACTAGGCTAAGTCAGTAGAATAGTAGGTTCAACTGAAGGTGACAATGTTGAGAGGGCAGTTTGAATTGTGTTACCCTTTGTACTGTTGTGTTATATCAGTGACCAAAACACTCAACACAGGTAGGTAGAAGTAAATACTGCTGGTGTTTTTTGTTTTTGTTATTTTATAAAATTCTGATTCTAATCAGAGGAAGTGATATGCCCATGACCTGTTACAGGGCCTCCAAGACTGATACGAAGGAAGTTATCTTCAAACCAGAAACTAAGTGGACTCTGCTAAAGGCACTAAAAGGGTCATGGTAATGGTATCAAACAGGGCAGCAGTTTAAGCATACCATCCCAACAGCCAGTGGCATGATTTGAACTCGGGGCACAAAGAACAAGGAACGAATACCACAAGCCATCTAGTCAGGTGATCTTTCAGTCCTGTAAATCCACCACTTTGGATTGTTACTTTTTCACTGAACTTGCAAAAAAGGATGAAATGCAAAGTTGACCTCAATAAGATTTGAACTTGGAGAACAGTGAAACTTTCTGGTTGATGCTCTAACGACTCTGCCAATTCAGGCCTATGCACAATCCATGACTATCCCCATCTTGATTCAAGTATATCCAATATTCCATTTTTCCTCTCTTTTTAAAGACGGCAAGGTGTGATTTAGATTTGGCTGTCATTTTTACAGGAGCATACAATTCATGGCTGTTTGTATAAAATTGACATTCATTTCTCCTGCAAAAAAAAAGCTACCTTCAATAGGCCACAGTCCTTTGGTTGATGTATCTAAGTAAGTTAAAGGAACATAACTGTTAATTTTTACTGTTCCTGATTATTTCTATTTGTTTTGTCATTTTCATGTTTTATATGGGGTGGGGATTGAGGCTTACACATCTTGACGTCTCTATTTTTATGATTACTGAATAATACAGCTTTGAAGACTGGCCTTCATATTGTATTATTTGTCAAACTAATGTTTACATGTGTGTTTGTGCTTGTTGTTAACTTGTAGGGCAGGGATGTGGAAGATGGTGACAAATTTGTTTTTAATGATGATTTTAAACACAAACTATTCCGAATCAAAATTAACCAGATTCAAATGAAAGAGACGGTAAGTAAAGACTTTTTTTTTTTCCCATTCTGCTTCTATTGTTTTAGCTCCTGATCATCCCTGATTGAGTACGTCTTTGGTCAAAAGCACTCTAGCTCTGACCACCATGCCTTTTCCCTTTTTCAGACATGAAATATTTAGGTTTCTATTATCCAATATGTCCTTTGTTCACGTTGATTGGACCTATGTTCAACTATTCATCATTTGGTTTATTTTTTGTTACAACCATAGTATACAACCATAGTATACAACCATAGTATACAACCATACAACCATAGTATACAACCATAGTATACCTGCATTTTACATGTTCTGCCTGTTGTCAGATAGTTCCAGGTATGCTCTGAATCAGCAGACCTATGTTCAGAGATGTTCTAGTTGTGACCATCTTGTATATTAAAGACTATATTATTCAATCGGTATGTTCCTCCTTGTTGATTAGGATGTGATCTGAGAGAGGCTGCTGTTTCTAGCAGGTTGACCAACCATGTAGAAGATCCCTCTTTGGCTCAAGGACTTAGTTAGAAAAAACAGTTGTATAAAAGCCAGAGTCTCTTATTTTCTTTTACAGCAAGAAGAAAATACTAGCACTACAGAAGGAGTGTTCCAAGATAGACAGTACCAAGTTGATGCTGCTATTGTACGGATCATGAAAACCCGCAAGACGCTCAGTCATAATTTACTCATCTCAGAATTGTATAACCAGCTGAAATTTCCAGTCAAAGTACGTATCTCTAAATCATTGTCATCTTTTTTTTTTTGTTGTTTGATCTCAGTGAATCAGAAATTTTTCGGGCAGTCGTTGCTGCTTATGATTGAGTGGATCAGTGGTCGAAACGTTCAAGCTGTGTCTAGGACTACATTTTGCCCTGTTTATCATAGCCAATCCTGTTGGATATTGCTACTCTCGTAGGAAGGCTGAATTATCTTTTTGTACTCCATGCCACTATGCTTACCACTCAACACCACCGTACCCAATGCTCTACATTTCTACAGAATGAGACGAGAGGCTGTGGTTGTTTGGTTGCTGGTAATTTGGCATGGCTGACTGGTCATTGAACCTGTTTTGGTAACTATGTTTTTGGTGCTGGAGGCACACTCACACATGCACACGTCTGCTTCTAATGAAATACAAAATTATTGTGACTGGCTGATATGCCTTTGATCAGATGTTCAACTATGCACATAGAAATACTATGAGAGACGAAGAGAGGCAGGGATATTAGAATTTATTAATTGAACATGGTTAACCCTTTAGTGTTTAAACCGGCTATATCCGGCCCAAATATTCTACTCATTTTATGCTCAAACTGACCAGAGCCAGTATCTCACACCTACCCTGCAATGTCATTCTAAAAATAAACAATTACATCTCTCAAATCTTGAAGTTACAAGATAATACCAGATTAATTTTTTAAAGTGTACATGAATAAGGATTACTTTTGACATTAATTTGAACACTAAAGGGTTAACATAACCACTGTCCCTCTCCTCAGACAATATATTTTGCCCTGAACTTGTTTTCTCTTCTCTGAGACCTGTCTTCTTTTTTGTTGCAGCCGGCTGACCTAAAGAAAAGGATTGAAAGTCTGATAGATCGAGATTATATGGAACGGGACAAAGACAACCCTAACACCTACCACTATGTTGCTTAAAAATATTGGCGCCCTAAAGATCAATATGGAAAATAATAATAATAATTATTATTATTTTATCATTGATAAAAAAAAAAAAAACCCAAACAAAAAAAAAAAAACTTCTGATTTTTGTTTCCAAGTTGTAGGACTGGTACCTTAAACGTTGTCTCCACACTTACCACTGCTTTCTGTTGGTTGATGGCGGATGTTTGCGGAGTAAGGAATGTAGTGTTGATGATGATAACGATGATGATGATGATGATGATGATCAACCTATGGTTGTGATCCTTGCTAGCATGTCTATCGAACATCTTTTATTGACATTGCCAACAGTTGGACAATTATGACATGTAATCTACTACTACTACTACTACTACTACTACTATTCCTCCTCCTCTTACTACTACTATACTTAATAATACTCTCATTTCTACCACTATGGCAACATTTACTACTACTACTACTACTACTACTACTGTGTTGGCAGATTGTGGGAGCTAAGCAGATTGAATTCCAGCAAGTGTTTTGCATTAGGCAAAAAATAATACCTGAAAATCCACATGGGGGGGAAAAAACGTACCCTGTTCTGTTTTATTTCTTTCTTTCTGTCTTTCTTTTCTTACTTTTTTTTTTTTTATCTTTGTGCTGTTCTCAGACTTCTGAGTGCCACTGTGAAGTTGGTCGTTCTGAATTGTTTAGATGGAATGGTTTAATAAAGACTGAAGAAATAACTTATCATTTTTCTACAACATTTATAGTTGTCTTTTTTTTTTTTTTTTTTGCAATCTCTTTTGTCTATCTCCCATTAATCAATTAATCTCTCGTCATATATGCGGGTGGCACATAAAATACACCATTTTGAGCGTGGCCGTTGCCAGTACCGCCTGACTGGCCTTCGTGCGGGTGACACGTAAAAGCACCCACTACACTCTCTGAGTGGTTGGCGTTAGGAAGGGCATCCAGCTGTAGAAACTCTGCCAAATCAGATTGGAGCCTGGTGTAGCCATCCGGTTTCACCAGTCCTCAGTCAAATCGTCCAACCCATGCTAGCATGGAAAGCAGACGTTAAACGATGATGATGATATGACAACCTTTTCATTACCAACCAACAAGGGATCGATCCTCAGCAGTCTTATTCAGTTTGGTAGAAATAATACTCCAGCCAAATCTCACTATTGCCTTAGAAAAACATAGAAGGAAGGACATATTGGGTAAACTATCTCAGATCTTAGATACACTACCATTGTTTAACGCCCACTTATCCATGCTTGCATGAGTCAGACAGATTGAGTTGAGGTAGGTTTCCTATGGCCAGATACCCTTCCTGTTCCCAAGTAAGGCAATATTTTCCCCATGTCAGATGTGTTTTTCACTGAAGACTGGAAGCAAGCAACATCACTTGTTTGGTGTTGGTTCCCCAGTTACAACCGTCACATGATGTCAAGACAAGGTTACACATTAAAAATGAACACATGCATATGCATTTACACAACAACCTTTTAGTTTTTGCCTGTCAAATCTAACAAGTATATAGGCGCAGGAGTGGCTGTGTGGTAAGTAGCTTGCTTACCAACCACATGGTTCTGGGTTCAGTCCCACTGCGTGGCATCTTGAGCAAGTGTCTTCTACTATAGTCTCGGGCCGACCAAAGCCTTGTGAGTGGATTTGGTAGACGGAAACTGAAAGAAGCCCGTCGTATATATGTATATATATATATATATATATATATGTGTGTGTGTATCTGTGTTTGTCCCCCCCTAATATCGCTTGACAACCGATGCTGGTGTGTTTACGTCCCCGTAACTTAGCGGTTCGGCAAAAGCGACCGATAGAATAAACACTAGGCTTACAAAGAATAAGTCCTGGGGTCGATTAGCTCGACTAAAAAGGCGGTGCTCCAGCATGGCCACAGTCAAATGACTGAAACAAGGAAAACAGTAAAACATGCATATGCATTTACACAACAACCTTCTTTTAGTTTTTGCCTACCGAATCGAACAAGTATAATAGAAGACATTTGTCCAAGGTGCCACAAAGTGGGACTGAACTCAAAGCCATATGCTTGGGAAGCAAGCTTCTTAACCACACAGCTATGTCTGCACCTATACACCGTGCACTTAAAAAAAAAAATTAAAAAAAAATACAGGGTGGTCGTGGTTGGCTGCAATGCCTTTAACCAGAGATATATGTTCAACCAGGACTGGCTTGACTTTAAATGACAACTACAGTAACCTATTTATATTCCTGCATCAGCCAAATTCTGTTGATTCCGGTGTCCTTTCATAATTTTTGGGGCGTTTTTTAATAACTAGAAAGCTGAAGAAGTGAAGTGGTTTTAATTTCCTTAAATCAAAGGAATCAAATATAAACTTTGTGCGATTTTCTTTCACAGGTTTTAAGAGAAAAAAAAAGAAACGTTGTTGGAGACTTACTGTACATAAGAATTTTAACATTTCCGGTAGTAAATCTTTTTATTAGATTTCCACTGCTTGTATTATCCTAGTTCATACGATGAACAGGAATATAAAAAAATATCACTTACCCCTATATATCTGTAATTGTGTGTTTTATATAGATTATCAATAATAAACGTACAAATACAGTTCTATATTTAAGAGATGAAGAATTATTTACATTATTTACATTTGACGGATATTTGTCCTCATCAACGTTGTGTTAACAACAAACAAGATGAGGACAAATATCCGTCAAATGTAAATAATGTAAACGTACAAATATATCGACGGAAAAGTAATGCAAAGCAAATAATAAGTTATAGAATTACATGTGTTCGAACCTACAGTAAGTTCTTCAATGATTTTTCCCCCCAATACATACCGGGTCTGTGTTCCAGTTCACTGTCATACAAAGTTATGATAAATGAAGGATTTTCATGTGGTCTAATCAAGTCAACATATAATACTTGATTATCTTCATAGATTCTAACAAAGTGCTTGCTCGTATTCGATATTTATTGAGCGAGTGAGTGCTATTAGACGAATAAAGGACACAAAATAAAAATTAGGTGTAACGTATCAGAAAAAGTACACAAATTGGGAATCGAGTGTGTAACCATTTAGCAACTAGATTCTTTGGTTTCAGTACTGGGTGCAGGCATTTATTTAGAATTATGCGTTTTAGTTTGGTGTTCGTGTTATGGTAGTTCTATACTGCGATTTGAATTTCGTACTTTTTCGTTTCCAAACACAAAAGGCTGTAACCGGTAGTTTGTCACGTCAGCAAAAGTCTGACCAGTGGGTTTGTTTTGTAAAAACAGTAATACCCTAACCACTAGGCCATGAACGGGTATGGTTGGCTGCTGCAGTAGTGGTAATAATGGTCACTGTAGAAGCAATGGCACAGCTATGACGTCTGAACTTCGTGTCGGCCTGGTGCCGGTGATGTTGATTTCGGTTTGGCTCAATTTCTGCTGTTTCTAAGACTTAGAGTCGTTTGCTATACGAAGTTGTCAAAGATTTTTCCAACAGGTTCTCTCAGAAGTCATTTTCTGTGGAAGTAATGGCACTGCTGTGACTCCTGAACTTCGTGTTGATATGGGGGCCAATTTGCCGGGTCGTCATGGAGGTTTCGGTATTGATTAGAGCAGGGGTTTTCAAACTGTGGTCCGCAAGGACAAGACAGGGGGTCCGTAGACAGCAAATACTTTTTATGGGCAATTTGATTTTATATGTTTTTTAATCGAAATCTTTTAATTGACAATAAACCTATTTGTTAATACTGTTAAATAAATAAATGTAAAAATATATGTTATTTTAAGCAAATATTTATGTATAAATTTCATTAGCGTTTATAAGGGGATCCCTAAGGTAAAGCCTGAAATATAAAGGGGTCCGTCCGCAAGTCAAAAAGTTTGAAAACCCCTGAATTAGAGCTTTGAGATAATTGTCCTGATTCACTTCACTCAGGCTTTAAATTTCGCCGAGGTTAACGTTACCTCTCGTCATCAATCTATGGTCATCACGAGGCAGAAAGAAAGTGCAACGTCTGCACTTGTTCACTGCAATCGTATGACAGATGCCATTTCATGCTAAGATAAAGAAGAGAGCTTATTTTTTATCTTGGTGCTTTCGAATTCCTTTTAAGAACACGGTTCGGCAGGTTTGGTCGGTGAAGAGACTTGCCGCTGTTTGGGATCATTCTTTCTCTTTAGAACTTTATTCGCGGTCTAGTCAAGTACTGCCCTTCCTCCTCTAGTAACTTCTTGCAGGATGTCCAAGACTAGGGTAGAGTGGAGAAGTGGGGGATGGAGTCGTGATTCATGGGTTAATCCATAATCGAAGACCTGGCCAATTGCAGCAACTCTAAAATCAGCGAAAGACAGCCTGGTGGTGATGGTGTTGAATTGAACGATATAATAAGACTACCGCAGAGCATCCAACGGCATTTTCCTGGAGCCAGTTTCACACAGAAAGGTAGGTTGACCCGAAGCTATGGAAGAAAATACTTGCGCTAGGAGCATTGGGATTGATCCCAGAACCGCGGCGAATTTTTCGTCTACACAGCCTTGCCTCCTGTATAAACTTCAAAAATCAATCTCCTCATTTCAATGAGACGATAGTTTGGAAAATGATAATCTTACTAATATCAGATGCTTAAGTGAGTGATTTAGTTTTACTACGAGAGAGACAGAGAGAGAGAACTTCCTATACTCGTCGAAATATTCTTCGTATTCCTTCAATTTATCTATTCAAAGTGAGTTTCTCTGGAAACGTTTCCCAAATTAGTTTACAGTCTTTGTCTTACATAATATATACACAATTGTTGAACATGTGCCTTGATCTACCAACACTGATGAATGATCTCTTCAAATTTCTCTCTTAAACTTGGTAAATATATTTTCTTCTTCTCTATCACGTTTTAAGTCAAAGTAAACGTGATATTGCAAACATCAGTTCTAGCCCAATACATTTCTCTGGTTATATTAAAGATTTGAAGTGTATCTTTGATGTAGTTTTACTATGGTTTTGTTGTGGGTGTTTAAGATTTGTTAATGTTGAATTGGTGAATGAAAATATGTGAAGAAGTAACTGAATACCCGCGGACATTTAACAGAAGAATTTATTATCGCACATAAAGACAAACTGCGTTGGCCTTTTACAATTAGCAACAGTAATAATCACATACTGGGAGAGAGATACCGCTCTAAGTTTGCAGTTAATGGTTGGTACGAGAACATTCGGCTTACCTAACACATCTGAAAACAATTGTGCTATCTTCGAGGTGATTTCGTCATTCAACCATTCATCGACACCTGCATACCATTGGAAAAGTCAACAAATTGGTTCAGTTGGTTCCTCACAAACTTTCTGAGTCTAATCGCGCTCAGAGAGTGAGTGAGTGTGTGCTCTTCTTTACTGTTACGTCTCACAAATGAACCTTTTTTGCACCGAATAGTGACTGATGACGAGAAATGGGTTCTCTATGAAAATATCAAGAGCCTAAGACAGGGGTAGGGAGAAGAGAAGCACTGGCACCCTAGGCTAAAGAAGGTCTTCTTCCACGTCAGATGTTGTTATCTGTTTGGTGGGATATGAAAGTTTTAGTCCTCTTTGAACTTTTAAGCCCAAACCAAACGATAACAAAGATCCACTGCGAGCAACTTGAGTGGCTTAAGTCAGTGCTAGAAGAAAAACGACCATCTTTGGTTTCAAGACGAAAGGTGTTCTGCCATCAGGATAATGCTCGGCCACATACAGCAAGGATGACATTCGAAAGGCTGGAGCAGTTTGAATGGGAAACGATGCTTCACCCACTATATTCGCCGGGCATTGTTCCAACTGCTTATTATTTATTCTACAGTTTTCAAAATGATTTGGACGGAAAAAAATATGAATTCTGTAGATAAGGCCAGAACAGTACTGGAGGAGTATTTTTCATCACAGACAAGTGAATTTTGGAAGAGGGGCCTTGCAAGTCTACCAGATAGATGGAAGAGCGTTGTAGTAAATGAAGGACAGTATATTTTACATTAAAAAAGAACTTTATCTTAACTTTGAAAAATAAAAGAAGTAAAAAAAGGAACAGCATTATTTATGGGATGACCCAACATGTATATACTAACGTGACTCGAGAAAATTCCAAGGAACGAAAAAATTAAGAGGAGCTATTCAAGAAAGAAAGGATGGTTTGCATTTTTATTGTATATAAATCTTATTGTTGCCTATGCAATAAATGACAGAAAAATATCCAATAACAATCTATACAATACTTAATACACATATCATTTGTTAGTAATTAATTCTATTGAAACCAAGACCAATGTATAATTGCATATTCCTTTTTACGCAATATTTTATTAAAATTACTCTCTCTCTTTCTCTCTCCCTCCCACTTTCTCTTTACCTCTTCAACAAACTTTCTAACCATGTAATTCCCCTCTTCACGTCGTTAACATTTCTCTCTTTCTCTTTCTGTTTACTCCTGACTTCTATTAACCACGTGATAATTTGGTTAACGGGAGTGGCTATCAGCCATGTCACTCACAAGCGTAGTGGCTTGTGGAAGTGGCTATTTGCTATCTCACTCATCCCCTCCTACTCTTTAACTCTCACACCCCTTCTCTCTCTTATTTCTTTATTGCCCACAAGGGGCTAAACATAGAGGGGACAAACAAGGACAGACAAAGGGATTAAGTCAATTACATCGACCCCAGTGCGTAACTAGTACTTAATTTATCGACCCCGAAAGGATGAAAGGCAAAGTCGACCTCGGCGGAATTTGAACTCAGAACGTAACGACAGACGTGTTAACGTTTCTGCCAGCTCACCCCTTCTCTCTCTTACCATCCCTCCCTCTCTGTCACTCTCACTCACTCACTCTCCCTCTCTCTCTAAGAAGCTAAAGCGTAACGTGTGAACGAACGATCCGTGGTGTCCCGTTTAAGAACCGGTGATCAAATCTATCGTTGCATTTTAAGACGGCAGATGTGAGCGAGGGGGTATTCGACTGTTATTTCAAGCAGACCATGTGACCGCCTAGAAGTTCCATCATTTCCTTCAGCTGGCCCTACCTACACTCGTTTTCTTTCTCTCTTGAAATGGGTGCGGCTGGTTGTTTCTGGTAAATTTAATACGATTACATTCTTATGGTAAATTAAATCACTCTTAACATTTCTTTTTATAAATATATATCGTTGGATAACTGATATATTTGTTGATCAGTCATCAGGATATAGTTATTTATACAAGACTATGATACTGCATTCGTTATTTCAGCCCGACTCTGTCTGTATTTCTTATTCATGCCATATGGTAACTGCAGATATTTGATATAATCGTACTAAAAGGCCATTCACTTTCAGCTTCATCAAGATTAATTTATTTTTAGAAATCAAATCACCCGCACATAAGACAATGACTTATTAAATAGAGGCAGAACATGAAAAAATAAAACCACACATATATATATATATATATATATATATATATATATATATATATTATTGTTCGGTAAAGTAAGAAAACAATTTCAAACATGGATTAATACAGTTTCCAATTGTCTGAAATATACGGAAGATAACTCTAGCTAGCCATGTTTCGACCTTACTCTGTCCTCATTAATATTTAATCCTTGGCAAATAAATTCCTAGCTCTCCTGTGTGACCCCTCTGTCCGGCATTCGCCATGATAGATCGCTAGCCACTACACATTCTTTATTTTCTCTCCTTGTTTCTTTCTGTGGAAGAGCGTAGGCTCGAAACGTTAAAGACTTTCTCACTTCCCGAGCGTTAAACTAATACATCTGTTTGTTGTCTACACCATCTGTCTTCGTCTTTTGGTTGTTTTTTTTGTGAATTCTCCCTATATATATATATGTATATATACACACACACACACACACACACACGTGTATACATGCGTCTAAATATTTGTATATAAATATGGACATTTTCAGATATTCTTATCCCTTAGACGGTTATTCCAACCGCTAACTCTACTAAATTTATATATGTATATGTATTATATATATATATATATATATATATATATATATATATATATATATATATATATATATATAAAGTAGCTTGCTTCCCAACCACATGGTTCCGGGTTCAGTCTCACTGCGTGACACCTTGGGAAAGTGTCTTTTACTATAGCCTCGGGCCGACCAAAGCTTTGTGATTGGATTTAGTAGACGGAAACTGAAAGAAGCCCGTCGTATAATGTGTGTGTGTGTATGTGTTTCTGTGTCTGTGTTTTTCCTCCTACCATCGCTTGACAACTGATGCTGGTGTGTTTACGTCCCTGTAAATTAACGGTTCGGCAAAATCGATCGATAGAATAAGTACAAGGCTTACAAAGAATAAGTCCGCTGCCCTAACCACTGGGCCATTGCGCCTCTACGGCGCAAGAATGAACTGTGCGTGATAAAGTAATATTTTACATAGGTATATACATACTGATGAGAGGACAGATATTAGGGATGTTAGTTACTTAGAGGAGTAGTTTTTCTTAAGGTTTCGTTTCTGTTCATGCAATAGTCGAACATGCTCAGCAGGTTTCTTATGCTTAGTCTAAAGTTAAATCTAAGAACTAGACGATACCTAGAGTAATATCAACTGTGATTTTAAAATTCAACGTATTGAATACATTGATAAACTCTTTCCTAAAGGCAACCATTGTATGACAGTTCATATTTCGCAAATTCATTAGTTTATCATCATAGTAAATACCGAAACATGTGAAGCGGAAATACTTCCGAAGTAAGTCTAAAATATACAATCCTATTAATTCGGAAATGTCAATCTGTCGTAAGACGCCATTGTTACCTCAAAACCTAAAAAAATAAAGAAATTATTGTAAAATAGTAAAGACTCTCTAGCGCAAGTAATAATATTCGTTTCAAATCTTGGCACAAGATCGGTGATTTCGGGGAAGGCGCTAAGTCCATCACATCGACCTCATGGTTCAACTGGTACTTATTTTGTCGACCCTGAAAGGATGAAAAGCACAGTTGACCTTGGCTGAACTTGAATTCAGAACGTGAAGGCAAAGGAAATGCCGTTAAGCGTGCGAACGATTCTGCCAGCCCGCCACCTTACCACATATAATAATATTGATCTCAAATTTTGGCACAAGGCTAGCCAGGGGATAAAGTCGATTACATCGGCCCAAGTGTTCAACTGATATTTATTTTATCGACCCTGAAAGGGATGAAAAAGCAAAGTTAGACTCGGTGGAATTTGAACTCAGACCTTAAAGACGGGCGAAATGCTACTAAGCATTTTGCTCGGTGTGTTAACGATTCTTTTTTTTCTTTACTGCCCACAAGGGGCTAAGCATGGACAGACAAACGGATTAAGTCGATTATATCGACCCCAGTGCGTAACTGGTACTTATTTAATCGACCCCGAAAGGATGAAAGGCAAAGTCGACCTCGGCGGAATTTGAACTCAGAACGTAGCGGCAGATGAAACACCGCTAAGCATTTCGCCCGGCATGCTAACGATTCTTATTTCTTTATTGCCCACAAGGGGCTAAACATAGAGGGGACAAATAGGGACAGACAAAGGGTTTAAGTCGATTACTTCGACCCCAGTGCGTAACTGGTACTTAATTT
>NC_142945.1:16008681-16016181 GCF_046866305.1 Octopus bimaculoides | reverse complement strand
GTGTCTTTTATGTGCCACCCGCACAAGCCAGTCCAGGGGCGCTGGCAACGATCTCGCTCGAAAATCCTACAGGAGCCAGTCAGGCGGTACTGGCAACGGCCACGCTCAAAATGGTACATCTCATGTGCCACCCGCACAAGAACCAGTCCAGGGGCACTGGCAACGATCTTACTTGGCTTGCCGGGTCTTCTCACGCACAGCACATTTCCAAAGGTCTCGGTCAGTAGTCATCGCCTCGGTGAGGCCCAATGTACGAAGGTCTTGCCTCACCACCTCAGCCCAGGTCTTCCTGGGCCTACCTCTTCCACGGGTTCCCTCAACTGTTAGGGTGTGGCACTTTTTCACGCAGCTATCCTCCTCCATTCTCACCACATGTCCATACCAGCGCAATCGTCTCTCTTGCACGCCACAACTGATGCTTCTAATGTTCAGCTTTTCTCTCAAGATACTTACACTCTGACGGGTATTCACATTGACATTACACATCCAACGGAGCATACTGGCTTCATTCCTTGCGAGCTTACGTATGTCCTCAGCAGTTACAGCCCATGTTTCACTGCCATGTAGCATGGTTGTTCGTACGCATGCGTCATACAGTCTGCCTTTTACTCTGAGTGAGAGTCCCTTTGTCGCCAGCAGGGGTAAGAGCTCTCTAAACTTTGCCCAGGCTATTCTTATTCTAGCAGCTACACTTTCAGCGCACCCACCCCCACTACTAACTTGGTCGCCCAGATACCTCTAGTTTTTCACCCTGGAATGAGATAGAAGTTGTTTCCTGTTTGTTTACAGTCTTTATTGCACCTGAACATCTGCCACAAACAAAAACTAACTTGCTAGTTAACCTGCCTTTGATGTTGCTGCACCTCTTATGTGTCCATAGCTTGCACCGGGTACATCTTATAGAGTTACTACCTACTCCTTTTCTACATACTGAGCAGGGCCATCTACCTGAAGGGGTTTGTGTTTTATCTACCTTCCTACTTATTAGGATTTTGGTTTTAGCTAGGTTGACTCTAAGGCCCTTCAATTCTAGACCTTGCTTCCACACCTGAAACTTCTCCTCTAGTTCTGATAGTGACTCCGCAATTAGGGCAAGGTCATCAGCATAGAGGAGCTCCCAGGGGCAACCTGTCTTGAACTCCTCTGTGATTGCCTGGAGGACTATGATAAATAAGAGGGGGCTGAGGACGGAACCTTGGTGGACCCCTACCTCTACCCGGAATTCATTGCTGTACTCATTTCCAACCCTCACCTTACTGGCAGCATCTCTGTACATGGCTCGCACAGCTCTCACTAACCATTCTTCTATCCCAAGTTTCCTCATTGACCACCAGATAAGGGATCGAGGGACTCTGTCAAAGGCTTTCTCCATGTCAACGAAAGCCAGGTACAGAGGTTTATCCTTAGCTAGGTATTTCTCCTGCAACTGTCTCACTAGAAATAAGGCATCAGTAGTGCTTTTACCTGGCACAAACCCAGACTGCATCTCATCTAAATTGATTCGCTCCCTAATTAGTTGGGCTATGACCCTCTCTGTAACTTTCATAACCTGATCTAACAGCTTGATGCCTCTGTAATTATTTGTATCTAAAGCGTCACCTTTACCTTTGTAGCAGTTGACTATGATGCTGCTACACCAGTCATTGGGTATGACTCCTTCGTGTATCACCTGGTTCGTAATACGGGTGACTAGGCTATAGCCAACACTGCCAGATATTTTGAGCATCTCTGCAGTGATTCCTGATGGGCCGGGGGCTTTCCCGGTCTTCATACTCTTAATTGCTTTATCTACCCTGGTACTATCAACTCGGATAGCTGGTCCCTCTATTGGGTCGACATACGGCAGGCTCTCTTTCTCCCATTCATTCTCTTTATTAAGCAATCTATCGTAGTGGCATCTCCAGACCTCTTTCTTTGCATCCTCATTTAATGCAAGCGTACCATCATCCATGCGAACACATTTCTCTCCTACAACATCACTATTCTCTCTCCTACACTGTCTTGCAACACGAAATACCTCGAGTCTTTGGTCCTCACGGCGCAGAACATTGGCAAATCTTTCCTTATCTGCTTCCCCTCTGGCTAAATAAACCTGTCGCCTAGCCTCCCTTCTGGCACATTGGTACAATTCCCTGCTACCACCGTTCTTCCAGTCCTTCCAAGCCTGTTTCTTTTGTCTAATAGCCCTGTCTACCTCCTTGTTCCACCACCACGTTACTCTGGGTCGGGAGGGGACCTTACACCACCCACAAATCTGGTCGGTGGCTTTCAACAGGTTGTCCCGCAGAAATCTCCAATTGTCTTCCACGTTGTATGATGCTATATCCCCTTCTATTTCGTTAAATGCTTCAAGTAACTTGTCTCTAAGTCTCTGTCCGTTTGCAGGGTCTTTAAGCTTCCACACCCTTCTCCTCCAAGCCTGTCTAATTCTGGGCACCCATTTTGCCTTGATCCCAAAGTCGCTAACTACTAATCTATGTTGTGGGGTACATTCTTCGCCAGGGTAGGTTTTGGCATTTATAAGCCGCCCTCTTTCCCTATTTCTGGCGAGGATGTAGTCGATTTGGCTAGAGTGTCTGCCGGAGCGGTAGGTGACTAGGTGACTGGCAGGTTTCCTGAAGTTGGTATTGCAGACCATAAGATCGGTTATATATATATATATATATAGCACTGCGAAGATTGAAAAGGTGGATAAATCGCTGTTTTAGAAAATTAAGATGATTTAAACTTGTCCAACACCGTAGTGAAGAAAGAAGAGTTATATGAACGTAAACTCTATTCTACCTTTTCATTATTATGGGACATGAAAGGGCGGCGAGCTGGCAAAATCTATAGAGCGTCGGGGAAAATTCCTTGCTGTATTTGTTCTGTCTTTTTACGGTTCGGTGATCAACTTTGCATTTTAGACCTTCGGGGTTGATAAAATAAACCACGAGTCTGTTGTGGTCGATAAAAATCGACTAATTCTTTTCCTAAAAATTCAGACGCTATCATATATAATATACTTGATACAAGTAAACTTGTCTAATCATTCATATACAAGTATATGTATTTAGTCATAGGATAACATTCTGTTTATCGTGGTAAAAAAATGAAACTTAAATGTCCTAAAGAACTGAAAGTAAATTGCGAGAGAAACCGGAAGAGACGACCGTGACATCGGTCGGAGACCTCAGTCAAGCAGTATTTTCCTCTACCCCAGCATCAAACACAAAATTCTCTACATACCACTGGCTTCAGTTAGATATCTCCGATGTATGTATTTGGATTTGTCTATTTCCAACAGTGATGGAACATCCTGCATGAAGCAATTCCTCGAGTTTCTGTGGACGATCTTCCAAGTGTTGCTCACATACATCTCAGGAAATTGCACGAATCAATCACTGTGATATTACTTACAGGTAGTTCAAAAATCATTTCGTTTAGCCGATAGTCTCTTCAATTAGTTGAATTATTACTGGTAGTGTCAGATGTCTTTTATCATAACGAGGGAGTTCTTTATATTCTTTTATGAAATTTTGGCATGTTACTGTCGTCACTTGTGGTTTGTAGCCAAGTTTACTTTCATTTTTTAAAACAATTTACATTCACTTTTTTACGACAGTAAACTGCTTGTTAACCTAGTCTTAGTTGAAAATAACAACGAGGTTATAACCCCCTAAATCAGACGGTGGCAACCTGCAGCACACAGATCACACACGGCTCTTTATGGCATTTCTTAAGGGGCGAGTTCTAACACGATTACATAATCCTCATATCTTTCTAGTACAATTTTGTAACATTATCTTTAGGTTTGACTCTGGTAATTTGACCAATTTCTTTTCATTTTTCTTATCTCATTTTTCTCGGTGAAACGATGGTGGTGAAGATTTCACAATAGATTTACGTGCTTCTTCGTGAGATAATTTGAAATACTGAATTCTACTTAATCTTTTTGTTCAAAGGTTCAACAGGAGGAAAGAGTAGCACATATGACCTTCAGGTGGGTAGTTTCAGATGAAGACGGTGAGATTCATACGTTTGATGTTCTGTTTAAACATCTGTTAGTTCAAGAAGAACCTTTACCGAGAGGAAATTACATATGGAGAATTAGAAAGGGTGATGACCTTACAGAACGTCTGTGGGTTAGAGGTCGTTATAAGTTAGCGACTGGGAATTTGTCAATTAACTGGATGACCTTCTTTATAGGATGTGGGGGGGGGGGGGGCTTGCGTGTGCGTGCGAGAAAGAGAAAGTAGAAAAGAAGCAGGAACGAACTTTGTCTCTTTATATAAAATCTTTCTTATAGTATACTGATACCTCTCTTCTTTTTTGTATCAATTGAATTTTCCCATCATTTCTTAACTCTTCTTCATCAATTCCTAAACAAATTATCAATACACAAATTACCTGATCTTTTAGTAATAATATAGGAGGATTTTTATTAATCATCTCTTCATTATTTCAAACAATCATTTAGGACTAATTCCTTAGGTTTTCAGAACTGCAGGACATTTTGCTATATCATTGTCCCTTTGTGATTAAGATTAATAATATCTTCCTACCGAAACAACATACGAGGGGATGCTGAAAAGTTCCTTGCTTTAAGGGTATTGCGAATGGCCTGGTTTGAGGCCCAACCTTCCAAGATCTTTTACAAGGCTCAGAAAAACTGAAGGACCGCTGCAATAAGTGTACGAATCTGAGAGGAAAATATGTTGAATAAAATCATAATTAACTGATTCTCCTGTATTTTCTTTTACCTAAAGGCAGGAACTTTTCAGCACTTCCTTGAATGTTCAGTTCTTTCTTCCTTACATCCTCGAATTGAAATTAGAGGGCCAGACGTAGAAGATCGTTCTTCAGCCAAAGAAAGAAAATAATAATAATAATGAAAACAAACACACTTTGTGGGTGAGTGGTGATAATTCATTAAAGATTTATTAAATAAATAGAATAATATTTCAATGCGAAATGGTTTTTTTAGTTTTGATATTTCTTCAGTTTCGTCAAAGAACGTTTAGTGGAAAGTAAATGTGTGAATATGACGTCAGTAAAACACTAGTGAAGATGGTGGCCATTACAGTGGAAGTTGGTCGTCTGCTCAACCACTTTGCACCTGAACCACTTTGCACCATGGCGCCACCTGAATGATCGGCTGCAGATTGCTTCACTTTGTCGATCCATTCTAAGATGACTTCTTCCAATAAAGCCAGCGATATTCGACCATTTTTTAAAATTTGATGGTGGAAGTCTTTGATATTAAATAAATCACCTGTGTTAAAAGAAAAAAAGAAAACATAAAAACAAATGGATTTTGTAAAATACATACATACATACATACATACATACACACGTACGTACGTACATACATACATACATACATACATACTCCGAAATCTTTACCAAGGACAAAGTCCGTAGGGTAAAGAGTGACTATAAGAGGAATCCAAGTGAGCGGGCATGGAGATAATGATGCAAATAAACAAATAAAACCACTTGGGCTAGATATACGATATATACATATATACATTTACATGTATATATCTATATACATTTTATATATCAGTATATATGTTTGTATATCGAGCCCAGGCGGTTTATTTGTTTATTTGCACAAATAAAGTAGAAAACTGGATTCAGAGGAATCAAGCAGAATCTACTATCAGTTCACATAGAAATTAAATTACCAATACAAATATGCAATCAGTAAATATTTCCACGAGGTGTCAATAACAAACATAGAATCACTAAATATGAGATGTCAATACAGACTTATTTATGCGTTGAATCTTGCATGAAACCAAAATGTTCCGATATACATGACTAGATAAGTTAATTTTCTCTATATATGTAAATACAAAATCGTATTCTATAACGCTAAGCATTTATATTGATGTAGAATGTACGTATATAGTTTTGAGTGTTAAGATTAATAAAACTACATGGAGAAAATTACGCCGCCGTCGCCGCCGCCGCTGCTGCTACTGCAGGTATATTTTGCTGGGAAGTGGAAGAATCCCCTTCCCAGCAAAAGGAACAGTTGTGGATTTGAACTCTTTCCAGTACAATTACCAAACAGCCATTTTTTCACTACCAATACAACCGTGTTGGATCACTCACCTAAAGTTCTCTCAGCTATACTTCTTAATTCTTTAATTTTCAATTCTCCAATTTTATATGTACACGCCTGGCCCGGCCAAGTAATATATCGATCTACTTCTATCTCAACCTGCTGGATTGGAAATTCTGTGTAGTTCGTTATAAAATTGATTGCCTGTTCTCGTGTCCATCTGAAAGATCATAAAAAGCACACGTTTGAATTCAAGATTGATACATACATACATACATACATACATACATACACATACGAACACACATACGTACGTACATACATACATACATATACACATATACACACATACACACGTACACCCATACATATATATATATATATACATACATATGAGCATGTCTAGATATGTAACTATATGCATGAGAATACATGCATAAAGCATACATACATATATACATACATACATAGATCGCTGACCACTACACACATTTTTTTCTCTCCTTGTTTCTCTCCTTGCTTCCTTCTGTGTTCCTTTCTGTTGAAGAGCGTAGGCTCGAAACGTTAAAGACTTTCTCTATTCCCGAGCGTTATACTAATACATGCATTTGTTGTCTACACCACCTGTCTTCGTCTGTTGTTTTTTTCGTGAATTCTCCCTATACATACATGCAAAAATACCCTATTGCTGATGTTGAAATTCCAATGAAGGAAACTTGGATCGAGGTTAGAAACCGGTCCTTTCTCTATTGGCAAGAAACCTTGAAATAAACTGAATAATGACATACATACATACAAATACAGTGCTGGACAAAATAATGATTTCAAATTTTGGCACAAGGCCAGCAAGTTCAGAGGAGGAGATAACTCTATTACATCGACACCCGGTGTCCATCTGGTACTTATTTTATCGAACCCGGTTATATCGTTATCTGGATAGAACTTCAATATATTCCTTCAACCTACCCGAACGCATGGATCCCAGGATCAACTACCAATCGTATAGCGCGGAATATCTCGGAACAGTGACGTCCAAATCTGAAAAGAAAAGAATAAAATAAACAAAAAATTAAATTATATATATATATATATATATATATATATATATATATATATATATATATATATATATATATATATATATATATATATATTCGAAACGCCTATTTTAGAACAGAGGCAGCTGATGAAGGAAAAGTTCCATATGTGGAACTTTTCTGAAAAACCACCTACCTCCTCTCTCGTTAAAGAAAAACCACCTAATCCCTCTCTCGTATTCCTACGTATTCCTCACACTCCACTTTCTGTATTTGTATGTGTGTTTGTGTGTGTGTTGTGTGTGTGTGTGTGTGTGTGTGTGTGTGTGTTTGTGTGTGTGTGTGTGTGTGTGTGTGTGTGTGTGTGTGTGTGTTGTATCTATGTATTTACGAAAGTATATATGCAGCGTC
>NC_142945.1:15998681-16001181 GCF_046866305.1 Octopus bimaculoides | reverse complement strand
AAGACGTTTTCTCGTACAATGTTAAGTTAAACAGGTAAACAGGCAGTTTTCATGCTGCACTGTAAGGTCAGGATGAAGTCCATTGTCAAAATGGGGGAAGCTAGGTGTTAATAGCCAAACTGTGAAACTCTTACAAATTGGTTAAACCTTAGCTAATCTTTATAAGCAGAGATAATTGTAACCCCAGTTTTTGTGTGACAGTTTTTTTTCTGTGAGACAAGGTTCAATTGAATTCTGGAAGCTGTGATTGCCTGTCTAGTTTATGCACTTTGTGCATTGTGTTAGGCATTTATAAATTAAACCGAATTTGTGAAGCCAGATTTTATGAAATCCAAATTTTCGGAATCCATATTTTTTTGAAAACCAAATTTGTGGGGCCAGGTTTTGTGTGAGGCCAATTTTGGTGTAACCAAAATTTGTGAGTACAGAGTTACGAATCCAAGTTTGTGAAATCAAGTTGGTGAAGCCGGCTTTTTGAGTCCGAATTTCTGAACTATATACAGGGTGTCCACAAAGTCTGGGTACATGGGATTAATACATACTTTAAGAAATTATTATTTCTTATATTTAATTGTTTATTTTATGGTTTTATTTACTCCATGTACCTACATGAGGATTAACGCATACTTTAAGAAATTATTATTTCTTATGTTTAATTGTTTATGTTATGATTTTATTTACTCCATGTGCCCAGACTTTGTGGCCACCCTGTATATATATTACCTTTATAAATATATAAATGTATGTATGGGAGCAAAAATAAAAATTAAAAAGTAGTCAATGGTCGAGCACGCTGCTACATCTAAGATCGGTTTGAAAAATGAGAAATGTGCTACATAGAGAAATATATTATTTTAAGAGACTCAATTCTTGCTAAATAAGAAAATAAGAAACTACCGTTTTATCAATAAATACACACTGAAATACTTTGAATCAAACCATACATGTACATGCATATACATATATAATCCTATATGTAGCCGTTCAATTGACTATAAGTAGTAGTTAAATCTCCCTCAAACCACAAGCTGCTGTCTGAAAAGATGGAAGAATTCATTAGCTATTTTAAGCGCAGGTACTCAAAACCGCCCAATGATGACAGCTAGACCACTTTTGACGATGGTTCTACTCGGCTAGGGCTGATCTGGAATAAAAGATAGCAGCAGAAACAACTACAAAATTTAGACAAGTTATGAAATTACTTACAATTCATAGGGGTCTTTATAGAGATTCAATTCTTCACCGAGAAATTCAGCGTAAGTTGCCCAACCCTTTAAAGAATAAATGAAAATTGTTAGAATTCACATAATTCACACACAAACACAAACACAAACACACACACACACACACACACACACACACACACACACACAGAAGTAGACAGACAGACAGCTAGATAGATAGATAGATAGATATCGGTATCGATGAAAATCACACTAATAAAACGAGTAAGATTATGAGGCTAGAAGGAGACAAGGAAACAAATAATAAATGTAGGACAATCAAAATGCTTGACTGAAGATGTATAGAAATACGAAGCGTAAAAAAAAAAAAGAACCCTGGAAGAATGTATACAATGAATATAAACACATACACATTTCTATCAACTTTTACTTCTTGGAACTAAATACAACAACCACACATCAATAACGAGTCTAGGGGGAAGTATCCACATGAATGCCCCGCAAGAAATAACAGCCAAATCTTCCTGAAATTACTCGTTACTTTCTTATTTAAAAAATGCACATTAGATAACATAGTTGAAGAGACACTACACCCGGTTTAAAAAGTACTTTTGATTATAGTTCCGGTATTTTCAGGGCTGGCTGGCTGGCTGGCAATATCAACTAAATCTCTCTAAAATTGCCCCCTAGTGTAAAAATGGAATAGTTTCGGTAGGACAGTCTTCATCGACTTGTTCAAGGTTATTTTGGGGTGTAAACAACAACAACAAACACAACAATAACAATAATAACAGCTTCAGCTTTATATTACATTATATTACATTAATCCTATTTCGGCCAGAGTTCTTTCGTCACACTTCTGTGACCTCATCAGTGGTCCTTTGCTTTCTTCTTTCTTATGTGTGTCTCACCTTGTTAACTATCAGCCATTTTGTATTTTTGCACTCCGGTTGGGTTGACCTTTGCGATCGCCCCAAATGTGGGCGATTCGGGTGCGCTATTTCTAAGTGTGGCGGTCTGCGTTCGCGCTCACCCCGTAAATCAAACAAAGAACAGACTATCACTAATGAATTCTCGAATAGTCATACATTGGAGAAGCATGGTTATTATTCGCTGCTATTTCTTGCAAATAATAACAGCAATTACAAACAACGAGAAGGAAGGGAAAAAAACGTGAGTCATCAGCGAAGAAAGTAGGGAACCTACCTCCATAAATGCCGCATAGTTTGGGAGAGCTAAAGGTACTGCGTAATATTTTCCAGAGAGGTAGAGACGGCGGTATTTCGGTATTGGGTTGGCGTCACTGTAAGAGACCT